>NC_048415.1:1198224-1206042 GCF_013103735.1 Etheostoma cragini
CTAACCCTAACCATAACCTAACTCTAACCCTACTCCTAAAACCAAGTCTTATTCCTCAAACAGCCCTTTAACGTTAAGAGGACCAGCATTTTGTCCCCACAAAGCTGTCAGAAGCCCATAAGTATACTGTATTCACAGTTTTTGGTCCCCACAAATGTAACTAAACCCGGCCCACATACACACGCACACACACACACACACACACAGTATATGCAAACCTTACTGAGAACAAGTACACAGTATATACACATGTATAGGAAGTATAAAAGATTAGGTGCCAGATTTTTGGCGCTGTACAACACATGAAGACACAAAGAGAACATGTAAAAGTATCACTTCTATGTAAACTAATGCAAACAAGACTGCAGAAGGTAGAGTACATGTAATTTTCTTTCTCGTATGAGAAGGCTGAATATTCACCAGATGTGGAAAGATATTAAGGACAAAGGTATGTGGAGACTATGTGATAATTACACATGTTATTCCAAATACCGTGCATTAATTTACTGCTCTAAAAGCCTGTTTTCTGGTAGTCTGTCCACCAGATGTTGAACCTGCTGCAGGGATGGGAAGAAGTATAACACCCAAGTGCATCTTGGGAGCTGTAGGAAATATACAGAATGGGGAAAGTACTTTCTGGAGGGTTCAAAAGAAGCTTTGGGCTAAGGAGTGATGTGTATGATGGGCTTATGTTGTTGACATTTATACATTTATACATGTCATTTATACATATTTAGTTGCAGAAAGCAGAAATCTAAGATATTATTTAAGTATTCTATCTCCAAAATACACAATCAGAATACCAAAATACAGTATTAGGGACCACTAAGGTCTAAATAAAAGAGACTTCAGATACAGTATTAGGGGACCACTAAGGTCTATATAAAAGAGACTTCAGATACAGTATTAGGGACCACTAAGGTCTATATAAAAGAAACTTCAGATCCAGTATTAGGGACCACTAAGGTCTATATAAAATATTTCTTTACTTTTTATTGTGAGTGTGACGCTCAATGCGACGTTTGTCAAGTTACAAAAAACTTGCTTTTTACTTTTATTTTCATTGAGACTTGAACCCCACCCCGCCAGGTCAAGTCTGTCCTGTGTTTGTTTGACCCACAATATTTTGCCTGTAGTGTCTCCCCTTAAACTATCAATGTTTTCACACACATTTATGGATTTGGTAAGTTATTGGTTGCACCCTTAAGACTAGAATTCATTGTCAGAGTGTTTGAAGACAACCGTTTTTCATTATTTAATCAAAGCAATAAAACAACTCTCCATGTGTTCATTTGATTATTTTAAGATATGACATTTCTAAATGACATTTACAAAGAATGTGCGAGCACCTAATTGACATTTTTTTTTTGGGGGGGGGAAGAGAAAAGTCCCAGCAAAGCACATGCGGGGTCAGGATAATTAACCCTAATAATCAGAATTCTGCCCTTGCGTTATCACTGAGTAATTGCCGACTTCTTATCCTCATTGAGAATAATTAATCATATGTGGACACAGAGCTGCTGCCAATTATGACACATAATGAGAGCTCATTATGCATCCATCATTTATGCTTAGCTCTTCATCATCAACATTATTCTCTTCCATCTTCTTCCTCTCTCTCGTCATCATCATCTCCATCCACAACATCAACACCAATATTCCACTATTATTATTCCGATAATTACAATCTTTCCAGTTTGATAAAGGTCATGTAAACGGAATATTCCTGTTGGATATTCCGCAGATCCGATAAGAAGGAGAAACACAACTACTTTTAAACAGACTATCAATCTATTAAAACATTATCAAAGACTATCAACAGGTCTAGATATCAACAGGTTTTGTGGATTCAGCACACATTGCTACGCCGACCTTTTCCAGAAGCTGGATGAAGGAATGAAAGCGGGACGTTGTGTTCGCACGGCCCAACAACTTTGAAAAGAATCATTTTTTGCACAGCTACATGGAAACGGGTGTATTAGTGGAATATTCACCTTTCTTAGCCATGTAAACAGCTACATTGGAATATCGTCTTTTTCGGAATGAGGGCAAAAACTGGAATTTTATGTACATCTAAATTTAGTCACTGTCATCGTAACCATGACCGTTGTTGTTGTTATTGTCATCACAAATTGATGGCATTCGAGTTTATAATGCCCCTCTTCATCCTCATGTAACCATCACCACCATGATCATCATAGTTGTAATTTTAATTATCATCACTGTCAATGTAAAAACGATAATCCAAACAAATCAAAATCATTAACATCATTAACATCATTTTCACCATTAGCATTGCATTGTCATCTTCTTCGTCACCATAACCATTAAAACCAAGGACATGGGATTGCACATTAACTGTGCATGTGGAGCAAACACGCCTCATCCGCCCTCATCCTTAACACCGGAGCACCCCAGGGCTTTGTTTTGAGCCCCCTGCTGTACTCATTACTGTACTCAGTAGTAAGGCTGTCAACAAATATTCCAAATGTGAATATATATTTGAATTTTTTAATTTCACTGGAATTGTCTTGTATGATCCCATTGGGACACATGAAAGTGATTGAACCTCATCATACTCATGATCACAATTGATATTTGTATTTTGGTTGGCTGTTCCATAGAAACAAGTTGGTAATGTTTAAGCAGCCTCTACGTGATGCACAGATTCTGCAAAGTTAAATGTAAATGTTCCAAACCTTTGTTAAACCAATGCTGAACTTAGTAAACTTGACTTCTCTAGTAGAGTTTTTGACCTCTAGCGGGGTTTTAATGAGCCCTGTTAGGTTTGGCTGAATCCAAATGTTCCACTCTTTGGGCTTGTGGACTGTGATGTGTCTGCAAGGGTGATGAGCTGTGATGAGATAACAATTTACGAGAGACGTGACTCCACACCACAAGTGTTAAATTCCTGACCCTGTCACTTATTTTTCCCAAACGATTCTTAATGGTCTATTAACAACTCTTGCATGGTCTCTGCAAGGTCCACTGCTTTACACAAAAGCTATAACAATTAAAGTACCAATGCGCAATTAAATTGGCCTATTCTATGAGCTGCCCGACACAATATCTGATTCATATTAACCACTCAACTGAGGATCCTTAAACCCCTCAAACTACCGTCAAGCCTGTGAGTCTGCATGTGCATCAAAATCCGGACATTTGAGCCTTAGTGTCTTGTGTTCTGCGTTCATGTGCACAACGATGCACGTGTAACAGTCCCAGGGTGGACGCGGTGAACATTTCTGCAGACAGCGTTGATGCATATCAACATTTGTTGGCTGTAATGTTGCGTAGTAACAAAAAGTAATGGGCAGATAAAAGAAGAGGAGGCCATAAAGTGATGTAAGTAATGCAACATTTACCAAAGACTTATTTGAGGTGAGAATCAAGTTCAACACGTCTCTGCTCATTTGTCTTTTTGAATCGTTGTGTGTCTCTGCAAAGTCTTATCAGCTCAGTGTGTCAGTGGCCAAAGCTTGGGATTATCTACCAATAGACAGTGTGCTGCTCTGAGTAGTTTGTCAAAGTGTGTGTGTGCCTGTGTGTAAATATGATATAAGATATTGATCATCTCTATAAGGAGGCCTGGCCACAGTTGTCGGCTGCCTTATCACTTATTAAAAAGCCTCGCTATGGATCTCCGAGATGAAAGCCGACTACCTTGGGAACTCTGCGGCAACCGGCTCGGTCAATTCTCAGCCTCAATCAATGAAAAAGTTCTTCAACTTTTGACTGAAGCATAATTCAATACGAGCTATTGACACCAAAGGAGTCCAAAAAAGTGCACGATAAGACAACAGATCAACACTTTGGGTCAAGGAGGAGCCCCGTTGCTCATGTCCTGGGGTGAAAACTGGCCCCTGCTTCCCTTTCACACTCCTCTTTTCTTCTTTTTCCACACTGTTCTTTTTGAATAATGAATAGATACAGAAATAAAGTGGGCTGCCAGCTCCTTCTTTACATAAAACATTGATGCTGTCTGCAGATTGAAACTAAAACAGTCCCTCTTTGAATCTATACTGGCGCCCACAGGATGCAGCTCGTCTGAAAGCGGGAGGAACAGAGCTTCCTTTGAACCGTGACCCCGTCACCTCCACATTTTTATTGACTCCAGAAAAGATGCCGCTTGCCTAAAAACCGCAAACACCTACAAACTTTCGCTGACATCCAAAAGCTTTAGCTCCATGCCAACTTCTCTTCTCCTTAAATCATCCTTGTTGGTTTGAGCCCTGGTGATCGTGCTGCTGGGATTTGGACCAACAGGGACCCTCCTGTTGTCCTCGGGTCGACCTTGACCCATTTTCAACAAGTTTCTGTATCACACATTTGGGTTTTCTTTCAACCAAATTGTCAAAACAATAACCTGGAAGGTTCACTACAACACTATTCAGAAGTAAAGTCCTATCATTGAATTTCGGTGTCTTGTTAAATGGGATAGTATTTGAACGTAAAAAAAAACAGTGTCCAAGATTTGGGAAAAAGCTTCATAAACGCTGCGAAAAACATCTACGTAACATCAATAAAGCGCCGAAGAAGATCTACAAAAACATTGTAAAAGAAACTGCAAGAAAGGCCGGGAAAAGTGACAAATGTCAAAAAAGAACAACCCATATTCTCTGATGGTCAACAGCACACACGTGCAGTTGATGAATTATCTATTTAGGCCAAAGTTGGCTCTGCAAGGAGGTTTTGCAAATTGTAAAATCCACTTTAATTGTTCTTGTCTGGCAAAGTCTTAGTTTACAACCTTACTGTTCGGTGCACAGAAATGCTCCTCAGTGTTTTATGAAATAATCTGCCAGATTACCACTGAGACTTTAATTCTTCAGTTTTAAGAGTCAGCTCAGGACCGTTGTAAACTAAAGCCTGAAGTGACACCGGAGCCACTAAGGAGCGTTCAGTAACCCCAAGGTTACAGATTTGGAGCCATTATCTCTCACATACACACACAGATAAAGACACACACACACACACACACACACAAACACACTCCACTACACCGTCACACTCCACGGCAGCAGGAACCTCTCACGATTTTTGACTAATTGAATAAAAAACTACTTTAGTCCACCGTTTGTCGATATGTGTGTGTGTGTGTGTGTGTGTGTGTGTCTGTGTGTGTGTGTGTGTGTGTGCGTGTCGGGGGAGAATCCCTTTAGGTCGAGCAAGAGGGTTTAGCCAGAAGCTAATGAGATTAGTCAGAAAGTCGGGTTTAAAGTGTGCACACTGAGCTCATTGGGAAGCTAATTTAATCAGCGGTCCTTGAACGCAGCGCTGGGCTCGGGACAGATCAGCCGCTCTCAGCCGCCGGATAAGTCGTAACACGATAAGATCACTGACTCAGGGCCAAGCAAGGGACGCGCTCTGATTGGTTCGCGCGTCACGGAGCCGCTGAAGGAGTTCGTCATTGCTTCGCGTTTATCTGCAGTTTCTGTTGCTTCAGATGGAATCACCGCCGTGATCCCTTTCCTATTCCTTATCTCTGCTCATGCTTTCCTGACAAGAAACCTCTTGAAATACGGTTTAGAGTGACTCTTTTCCAGGGATGGCAATAGTACTCACTTCCCATGCTCAAGTAGAAGAGCAGATACTAATCTGGTATAAGTAGAAGTACTGATTTAACTTCTTTACTCAAGTAAAAGTAACAAAGTACAGGCTTGTAAATTTACCTTAAGAATAAAAGTAAAAGTAGAATGAAAAAATGAACTGAGAGCTAGCAAATCTTTGAACATGGAGTCTGAGTCTGATGAAATCTGATTTGACTCTGTCAACTCTGTTGACCGCATCAGGGATCTCTTTTAAAAGCCCGACCAATTGTCGGCGGGTCGATAACCTCGGCAGGCTTGTGTAGCATTGCTGTGGGTGTGATATAATAAATATGACTATATTATATAGTATATTATGTTGATTATTGGCATAAGTAAATGTCATGAGGGCAAAAGCGTCTGGACTTTTTTTGAAAAGATTTATGTATTTTGTCATCTGTAATATATAATATGTATACTGTTATTTCTTCACATTGAGACTCCCAATGTTAGGGCTGCTGCTAGTTGCACCCTGTCTCTGCCCCCCTCCCCTCTGTCTGTTCTGGATTGCAGGAGTGAAGCCTGGTGTGCGGGGGTCAGGGTTCCAGCTACAGCTCATCAGACCCGATCCCCTCTGCTTCAAATACCCGGTCAACCTACCACTCCTCGTCAGATCATAGCTTAGACACGACGTCAGTCTCCTTGCTGACTCTACCTTTGGATTCGTTTGTATACCTTGCTTGTTCTTATTTGTTCATTGTGTGCCAAAGTTCCCGTTTACCTGACTCCATCCTCCCCCTTCACTTCTGCCATCCACCACTCCTGCTCTTCACCCTGGCTACTGGATTATCGGACACGGGACCACTCACGCTCTGCACTCTGGATCACTTTGGATTTATTTTGGACTTAGTTCTCTTCATCTTTGTATTCCCAACATTCGACTGGAATAAACCTGTTTACTATCATTCTGGTCTGCGTTCATGTTTGCATTTGGGTTCAACTAGTTTCACATATAACACCCAAAACATATTAGAAGTGTTTTAGAGAGGAGATTGGTCTCAAAAACGAGAGTGCATTGAGACGTGATAAAAGTGCAAGTGCCTCAGATTTGCAGAGTACTTGAGTGAATGCACTGAGTCACATTCCAACGCTGCTACTGTAGATACACAGAAGCCAGACGTCGGTGCGATAAGCTGCAGCCTAAACTCAAAGAAACCTCAACCAGAGAGGTGGCAGATCAGCTCCAACTGAGAAAGAAAGGACAGATGGAGGGATGAGTCCAAAGGAGAGGAGGATGGAAGATGCAGCAGGAGGAAATCAGCAAGACAAAGGAGGAGGACAGAGGGGAGGGGAGGGGAGGTGAGGCAGAAAATACCTCAGAAAATAGAAGAGATGAAATGAGGAGAAAGAGGAAAAGGAGAGGACATCTGCCGCTAGCTGCAGGCTCTGAGTCCAGGCCAGCAATGAGGTCAGAGCCGCCTGCTGACCACCGGCACCGAGCACCAGGCCCAAACACACACAACACTCAATTAGAGTCGTCTATATCGGTGTGTTCAGGTGCATCCGGAAATTCAGCCCGCTGTCAGTCATCTTCCTGTTTCTCTGTGTCTGCGTTCTAACCTCCGGCTGATTTCTGAGGTCTATGGTTACCTGGTCCTCAGATCTCTGCAAGGTAAATCCAGACAGCTAGCTAGACTATCTGTCCAATCTGAGGACTATGGTTACCTGGTCCTCAGATCTCTGCAGGGTAAATCCAGACAGCTAGCTGGACTACCTGTCCAATCTGAGGACTATGGTTACCTGGTCCTCAGGTCTCTGCAGGGTAGATCCAGACAGCTAGCTGGACTATCTGTCCAATCTGAGGACTATGGTTACCTGGTCCTCAGGTCTCTGCAGGGTAGATCCAGACAGCTAGCTGGACTATCTGTCCAATCTGAGGTTTCTGTAGCACGACTAAAACTACTTTTGAACGTACACATGTTCTACCAAAACAATTTCATTCCCGAGACTACACTTTAGCAGCGGCACCGTGGCTCCGTCCGGCGCTTAGCCCCGCCCACGACGATTGTGATTGGTTTAAAGAAATGTCAATAAACCAGAGCATGTTTATCTCTCATCCCAGAATGCTGTGTGGACTAGACAGACCCTCCTGCGAATAAGGTTGTTATTATGCTGGAGGATGATGATGATGATGATGATGATGATGATAACGATAATGATGAGGATGAGGAGGAGGAGGAGGAGGAGGATGATGAGGAGGATGATGATGATGATGATGATGAGGAGGAGG
>NC_048415.1:1206142-1210509 GCF_013103735.1 Etheostoma cragini
ATATATATATATATATATATATATATATATATATATATATATATACACTGTATGTGTGTGTATATTTTTCTTCCGTATTTACTGTTCAATATGTTTGTTTTTTCATGAATATCCCTTTCACTGAGGCAACTTCCACATAAGAGTGGGTACTTGTTGTGGCAATAAAACCTTTTTCTTATTCTGTTGACTTGAGATGCGTTCACTGTTTTCTATCTTCAATAAATGCATCATCTTTTCCAAAAGTTCTCCGGTCTATGGTATGCAATGTCAAAACATGGTAAACAAAACCATATTCAGAGATAGTCAGTTGACTGTCTGTTCAACAAATGATACATCTTTCCAAAAGTCAATGAGTAATCATGTTGAATAATTGTGATAATGACCAAAATAATTGAGATTATGATTATTATAAAACTGGGCGCACTCATAAAGCCCCGTTTCTCCGGGAAATTCACACACTGTAGAAAGGGCTAAGGCTGTCATATCTGACAAAATGTGGTGTATGGTGGATATTTTTCACCAGTTAAACATGAACTACTGTCTGCCCACAAATGTTAATTGAGCCACTAAAACTCTCCACATCCTTGAAATATCATAAATATGTCTCTTTGTCTGAGACAAAGACATGGAGAGAGATTTTATTATTCTACTGAGAATATAAAACTCATTACTCCTGGTCCCTCGAAGGCACCACAAACATCGGATGGCCTGATTTTGTGGTTTTGTGTGTGTGTGTGTATATGTGTGTGTGTGTGTATATGTGTGTGTGTGTGTGTGTGTGTGCATAGACATGCAGCATATATGCTCTACCATCTGAGCTATCCGGGCAACCTTCTGGTGAATTTTCATGCAACAATTTATGGTGCAAATGTCTTGAATCACATAAAGCAAATTATTACTCAGCATATTCAAATCATCATGTGTTTCGAGATGTTTTTTGACTTTTAGGAATCATGCACATCCCAATCAAATCTGGTAGGGCATGAGACCTTGTTTAAGCCACAAGCTGCAAAGTTGAAATCTACATGAAAGACGTCAATTCACATCCTTATCTTTACTGTTCTTGTTGTGTCCTTTAATAATAATAATAATATTACATTTAATTTGTAATGCACTTTATATTTATGCAAATCCCAAAGTGTTACATGATAAAACAGCTAAGTGCTAACAATAAAAATACACATTTCCACACATTTGGACCTCCCGAATGGTTATTTTTATGTTTATTCATGTGTTCTGATGGGGACAAATCTACTTCTTCTAAATAGTGGTAGTGAGGGACATATTCTCTGCATGCACCCCCCCCCCAATCTAGGCCTATATGGCCACATGTATGCGTGCCATGAGATCCAGCAGATCACCATCAGCTGGTTCTGCCGCCTCGAAGCTCGGCCCGTTGGCCAATCACATCTCCCCGGCGCCGTAAAGCTCCCAGGATGAGGGGTAGGGCTCTTAATAGAAACCTATGGAGCCAAATCTCTCTCTCTCTCTCTCTCTCTCTCTTTTAACCATCTCAGTCCTTAGACAATCAGGCAGATTCCCCATCTTTCATATAAAGTGTCCTTGACCTTCCAGCAATATGAGAGGGGCTTGATAGAGCCTCATAATGGGGCTCTATCCTTTCCATGTGATTGAGCAAGCCGAGCTCTGCGGGCCAGCAGGACACCCTTCTACGGATTGGGTGTTAAAGTGTGTTGCCATAAATCGCCGAGCCCATAAAACACGGGAGGTCAGGTGGTGCCTGGCTGGAGGCGGCGGAGTCAGGATGCTGGGGGAGAAAAGTCACTTTGTCTTCTGTTGAATGTAAAAGATTTGAAAGGATAATGTTAATGTTATTGTCTAGAAATCCCATGAAGAGACGCAAAACCGTGAACGGCAGGGCTGCAAATAATGCATATTGTCATTAGTTGATTGATCTGTTGATTATTGTTTGAATTAATTGATTACTTACAAAAAAAAGTGGATTTGTGTTTCTGTGTCTTTTTTTGTCCACAATATCCTCAAATGAGAAGAAACTAGAAGATATTAAATTAAGAAGCTGCGATCAGAGAAGTTAAATGAAAAAAATGACTCGAAACAGATCATCGATTATCAAAATAGTTGCTGTTTGATTGAGTCTGCTTTAGTGCGTACCTTTTTGGTATTAATGAATATCCGTTATATTCGAGCCGTTGCCAAATGAGTTGCTACAAAGCTAATTAAGACTACAAGCTCCACACATCTCTCTCCCTGTATTTCTCAGTTAGACTATGTTCAGAAGATTGTGGCGTTCACATGCAGAAACTCAAGTGAAGATGATTACGTCTTCTGAGGAGCCCATTGTGTTTTGTTAACAATTCGTGTCCTCCTTGGTCACTAGCAACTGCGTCAAGGAGGGCTTGAGCCATGTGGATGTGCTGACAGTGTTGTTGTCATACCTCATGGGGGCGAGAGAAACTACGCACTACAGCTTTAATGGCAAATACTCAAAGAGCAGGAAACAGGGCATTGGTTAGGGGCTGTTTTCAGCACGATTAATCCACATTTGGTGCTCTAGCGAGTACTTGGTGTGGGATTGAGTTAAAATAAATGAAAGCGGGTCTGTGGTTCATGGAGATGAAGGAACATGTCGGCCAATGCTAGAATGTGGCTTGTTGATGAATAGCTTTCGGACAACTATGGATCTCTTGTCTCAGGCTTATTGCCACTTTTTGGTTTAAAAACACATATCTTTTGCCACGTTTCACCCTCTCATTCCCCCTGCTCTGGTGTCTTCCCCCCTCATTCCCCCTGCTCTGGTGTCTTCCCCTTTCATTCCCCCTGGGAGGAGGCCTCGGGGAAGACCCAGGACTAGGTGGAGGCACGTCCAGCTGGGAGGAGGCCTCTGGGAAGACCCAGGACTAGGTGGAGGCACGTCCAGCTGGGAGGAGGCCTCGGGGAAGACCTAGGACTAGGTGGAGGCACGTCCAGCTCGGAGGAGGCCTCGGGGAAGACCCAGGACTAGGTGGAGGGACGTCCAGCTGGGAGGAGGCCTCGGGGAAGACCCAGGACTAGGTGGAGGGACGTCCAGCTCGGAGGAGGCCTCGGGGAAGACCCAGGACTAGGTGGAGGGACGTCCAGCTGGGAGGAGGCCTCGGGGAAGACCCAGGACTAGTTGGAGAGACGTCCAGCTGGGAGGAGGCCTGGGGGAAGACCAAGGACTAGTTTGAGGGATTATATCTCCAACCTGGCCTGGGAACACCTCGGGACCCCCCCAGTCGGAGCTGGTTAATGTGGCTCAGGAAAGGGAAGTTTGGGGTCCCCTACTGGAGCAGCTCCCCCTGCGACCCGATACCGGATAAGTGGACGAAGATGGATGGATTTTACCATTGGTGGTTATCATTGCTTTTTTATTTTCACTGTAACTGCCTGTAAAGTATGACGTGAGATTAAAAAAACTGGAGGATGGATATAGAAAGAGAAGATAAAGAGGACCTTGCAACCACGTACTTGTCCCTAGATTATCCTCCATCTGTGTTTTCCTAAACTTAACCAAAACAATTTGTCACCTAGGTTAGCTAACAGAGGCCTAATTCACATTATCTGGAGTCGTGAAACCCCACAGGCTGAAATCACAAAGCCTTCGAAGGCAAGAGCTGCTCCAATTTGGCAGTAAAACCCAACAAAATGAAGGGCTTTGTGCATACTGATCAACCAGCTCTGCGGTCAGCTGTTCCCAGAGCTGCCCAGAGGTAAAAGAAAGCCGACTCATTAGTAATTCAAATCAGGCTGAGTCAGGAGGGGGAACACAGTAGCTCGGATTTAAAAACAGAGTTATTATCTACTAGAAAATTACAAGTCTCCAGTGAAAGGTGGAGGGAGTGAAGAGAAGCTGTTGTGAGGCAAAAACAGATGAAAGGCAGTGAAGAGAGAGAAGATTGGGAGGGGAGTTAGGGAGAAAACACAAGACTTTCCCTTCGAGAACGGGTGTTTCTTTCTCCGAACTTCTACTTAAAGGGGATCGGTGTTTTAAGCCAAACAATCTCTTTTTCTAATCATAACTGGTTGCTTGTGTCTAAACTTAACTCTCATCGGCGCAGGACGGTAGAGCCGCTGAAACATGAAGAATAATAGAAAGAAATCATAATCAGTTATTTTGGACAATATAGAAATCATGCTTATTTTACATGTTTACTTATTAGGGTTGGTTAGGGTTAGTTAACATTAGCATAGGCACAGGCTACCTACTGCTAACTAACATGATAGTTAACATTAACATAGGTACAGGCTAATTACTGCTAAATAACATGCTAGTTAACATTAACATAGGAACAGGCTAATTACTGCTAACTAACATGCTAGTTAACATTAACACAGGCACAGGCTAATTACTGCTAACTAACATGCTA
>NC_048415.1:1210609-1215609 GCF_013103735.1 Etheostoma cragini
ATAACATGCTAGTTAACATTAACATAGGCACAGGCAAATTACTGCTAACTAACATGCTAGTTAACATTAACACAGGCAAAGGCTAACTACTGCTAACTAACATGCTAGTTAACATTAACATGGGCACAGGCTAATTACTGCTAACTAACATGCTAGTTAAAATTAGTAATTAAACCTAAACAGCTGATGGAAGTCTAAACTGTATGCAAGCTTCTCCTGGCAATACGGTGATTTGTTGACTATGCAACAGTAAGTTGCGTAGTTATGACACAATCGTTAGCCTATTTTTATAAAAAACGTCTGCTACGGAGCCATAACGTGAGATACAAGGTAACGGAGACTTTTATACGTTGTCATGTTTCTTTATAAATAAACAACGGAAAAATAGAGTCTTTAATCACTTCAGATGGAAAGTTAGTCGCTGTCAAAGTGGCGCAAAAATGAATGGGAGTCAATGGGATGCTAACAGTAGGTGATGGCTTTGTAGCATTAAAATGGCGCCAAGGGAGGAGAAGCCTACCACCTTGGTGAATACAGGTATAGACAGTATAAGAAAACGCCAAAACCCGGTCTCCGGGGTGAAATCCTGTGTTGTTGGACCCATCCATTAATCACACCATTTTACATAACAGCCATGAGACCAGCTGTTTATGAACATTAAAGCATGTAAACAAGTTCAAGAAGAAACCCCAAAAACAACAATGAACCTGAAATTAAACATTATAAGGGCCCTTTAACTTGCAAATGGTCGCCAACATTACGTAAGACACAATGCAAACTGTTGTCAGTCCATGTGATGTGTCAATTTGTGCGACCTGTCGTACTCTGGAGCAGAGATAACACACAGGTTTAGGCACAATGCTGCTGTGACTTCACCTTTCAGGTGTTAGACAAGGAGAACGAGTGCTGAAAAAAGAGAAAGCAAGCCAGGAAGAGAGAGAGAGAGAGAGAGAGAGAGACAGACAGGAAGCAGTGCATTGGTATTCACGGCAGGTTTCAGCTCACCCATCCGTCCCTGCCTCGTATTCTTTACATCACATTTGTCCTTCATTGCAAATGTCTCACACGCAGCTGGTGGAAAAAGACACGTCTGCTCGCAAGGGAAGCTGCACGGTCGATCACATGCGCACGCCTGCAAACGCGTGCACGTACGCTCACGCGCCAAGCTGATGCAAAAAACAAGCTTTTATCTAATTGCTTCATTTTACCACACAGTTATGTGCATCGTGATAACTTTGGGTTGTGCGTTCGATGCATTATTGATGGCTCGAGTGGAGGAAAATAAATCATTGAACCATTGACTCCCAGTGAAATAATTACTGCTCACTCCTTGGAAGTTTTTTAGCAGCATTTCCATATGTTTCTGATTCTCAGATTCTCCTCTCAGTGGTACGCTGGTTCGACTTCTGAGCGTACAGATAGTGAAAAGTCTTTTAGCAGGAAGTCATGATGCAATATGAGCAGCACTCTGTTTTAATGAGGTTGAATCCCAAGACAAGCTGTGGAATTTTAGGTATTGAACGTGAAGTATGAGTCCAACTTTTGGTGTTTTTTCCATTACTGGTACCTGATCGACTCGGCTCCCCCGAGGTGCCCGTCCTCCGTTTTCCATTACAGATTAGTACCTTTCTCCTCCGTGAGGCGAGCCCTGGCTGGTCGCTATAGCAGCAAACGGCCGTGACCGAACGCCTAACACACACAAAGAGTCAAAGGTGTGTTGTTTTTGATTCTCGGCGTGTTGCCATAAACCAGAAGGTACCTAGTTTCTAATGAAACTGGAGGCAGCAAAAAAACTAAACAAAAAAATGCTGGATGAACTATTTGTATGCAACACGTTGCCAATGAATATACAATAAATTACCGCAAATATACAATAAAAGGTCTGACAGCGTACGTGTACTGTACATGTTCCACCGAAACCAGTTCCTTCCCCAGGGCCACTTTACACACACAGAGGTGCCATACCAAATCCCACTGAACCAGAGACCATTTTTCTACTCTCCAGGGATGTTGTGTGGGCTAGCCAGACCTTCCTCCGTAGCCCTGTGGAGATATTCACTTCAATTCAATTTTATTTATAGTATCAAATCACAACAAGCGTTATCTCAAGACCCTTTACAGATAGAGCAGGTCTAGACCACACTCCAGAATCCACAAGGACCCAACAGTTCCAGTAGTTTCCTACAGAGCAAGCAACAGTGCGACAGTGGCGAGGAAAAACTTCCTTTTAGGCAGAAACCTGGGACAGACCCAGACCCAGACCCATACCCAGACCCAGGCTCTTGGTAGGCGGTGTCTGACGACCGGTTGGGATTAGAAGGAAGAGTTTGTCTGTAGTAGTTCTTTGCAGCATAGCAAGGCACTGTGGGCGTTACAAGGCACAGCAGGACGTAGCTGGGCACCGCAGAGCGTAGCAGGATGTAACATGGCATCGCAGGACATGTAGCGGGACCATAAACAGCTGCATACGTATGCAGATATGTTTGGTAAAGTTCACCTGGCCTTCACCTTTAGTCAGGAGCTTTGGACAGTGACCAAAAGACTAAGATCACGGGTTTCTTTCCTCCGTAGGGGTGCAGTAACAAGAGATCTCCGCTCAGCCTAACAAGAAATGTAATTGTCGGTTGTTATGAGCTGCTTGCATAATCAACCTACACGGTCGTTTTCTGGGTGTGGACGGTTTGTCAAAGAAACCGGATAATAAAGCACTTAACTGACTTTTTGGGAGAATGGCACTAAAAAAAGGCAGTTTGAATGGAAAATGGACAAAAAGAGAGATGGAGTGAGGAATGGAGGGAGTGAGATGGGGCAGGAAGTGAAGCTTCTGTGACCTTATGATCCTTATAATTACATACAAAGGGATAAACATGGGAGCCAGGGGCTGTTTGATGTTAATTCAAGCTTTACACGAGCACATTAAAGCAGAATTTGGATATTAACCAGGCGAGAGCTTCTTCCCAGAATACATCATAAAACGACTAAACCAGGGAGCAGTGTGCAGTGGGATGATGGGTATTATGAGATAATCTCCTAATAGAGACTGAGCTGAGGGATAAGGCTGTGGAGGGCTAAGGGATTCAATTCAATTCAATCTGTAACAAGAGTTATCGAGAGACACTTTACAGATAGAGCAGGTCTGGACCACTCTCTATAATTTACAGATAGAGCAGGTCTAGACCACTCTATAATTTACAGGTACAGCAGGTCTAGACCACTCTCTATAATTTACAGATAGAGCAGGTCTAGACCACTCTATAATTTCCAGATAGAGCAGGTCTAGACCTCTCTATAATATACAGATAGAGCAGGTCTAGACCACTCTATAATTTACAGATAGAGCAGGTCTAGACCACTCTATAATTTACAAGGTCCCAACAGGTCTAGACCACTCTATAATTTACAGATAGAGCAGGTCTAGACCACTCTATAATTTACAGATAGAGCAGGTCTAGACCACTCTATAATTTACAAGGACCCAACAGGTCTAGACCACTCTATAATTTACAGATAGAGGAGGTCTAGACCGCTCTATAATCTACAGATAGAGCAGGTCTATCCCTCCAGAGCAAGCAACAGTACGACAGTAGCGAGGAAAAACTTCCTTTTAGGAAGTAAGACCGGCAGAGTTATTAGTACATCAATGTTTTGAAAGTTATCATTAATATATTTATACAGTATGTCTCCATTTTGTGTTCTGTACATGTCCTAGTGCCAGTTTTTACAGGTATACACAAAGAACAAGAACAACTGTTAAGGTTATATTAAAATGTTTCATTTATTAGAACAAATTAGCTCAAAGCGCTTAAATATTCGTGGTCACTGTCCTCACAGCCTCTCAAAATGATGACTTGGTCATGGGAATTTGTGTTTGTGTCTGTATGTGTGTGTGTGTGTGTGTGTGTGTGAGAGTGTGTGTGTATGTATGTGTGTGTGTGTGTGTGTGTGTTATTAGCTGGTACACTGAGCCATGTAATTGTGTGCAGCTGAAAGAGAGCACGCTGGATAGCAACCCACAAACATGGCAAATACTAATAAGTACACACACTACAAGCTCAGCAATCGCTTGACCTTAATCACATTACACAACCATGATGCCCTACACATATGCACACACTCTGGTGTGTGTGTGTGTGTGTGTGTGTGTGTGTGTGTGTGTGTGTGTGCTCAGTTGCTTCCCACATACAGTATACAGTAGGATTATACTGAATGTTAAGCTGGGACTTTTACTCCCAGTCGGATCGAGGCAGGACATGACTGAACCGTGAACCCTTCACACTCACACATACAGTTTATACCTATCCACACATATACACACACACACACACACACACACACACACACACTAGTGATATATTTATGTATCTGGTTGATAAGCATACACACTCTCATTCTAATCTGACACACACAAACAGGCCCTCACACACTAATTGGTGCTCTAAGCTTTGATCTTTGCAAATTATGTGTGTGTGTTTGTGTGTGTGTGTGTTCTGGACAAGGTGAAAGTCCAAATATAAGCATCTGACGGGCTGTAGATTTCTGATTCTCCTTCAACATTTTGGGAAATATTATTTTTTTTGCTGACTTTTTGTGCTTGTTGCTTACTTCGAACAAGTGTTGAAAAGATGGATATTAATGCAATGTGTGTGTGTAAGTATAGCATGTCTCGTTTGGTCCGACCAAAACCCCAAAAGTATTCGGGTTACCACCATAAAATAAAAACAGGAAAGCCAAAAGCACATAGTGAAATTTTTGAGAAGCTGGAACTAATACATTTCCATATTTCTTTCAACAACAAAAAAACTGTTGAAAGACAAATATTGATTCATCCAAAATGTTTCAGTTGCACAAAAAAACTCACCCAGAGTTGACTCATTGACTATTGACTATTTTGTGGTTTTAGGGGGATTTATGTGCTGTATTTCAATCAGAAGGGACGTATTTGCAGATATTAAAAAGGTTTATTGTACATATGCATACAAAAATGTACAGGGTCTTTGGAA
>NC_048415.1:1220609-1228015 GCF_013103735.1 Etheostoma cragini
TCTTGTTTACCCTTATGCCTTATACTTTTTACAGCTTTAATCAGATCAGATGACAATGTCTCTCATTCACAAGAAACTTTTTATTCTAAGAAAGCATGTTGTTTTTCTATGCGATACGTGCAAATTGAGCACTCCATATGCACTGAACCAAAGCTGCCATGCTTACATCCCCCCCCCCCCCCCCCCCCCCCCCCCCCCCCCCCCCCCCCCCCGCTCTCAACTATAACGGTAATCAAGCAAAGAAGGAATGCAACCAGAAAAACAGCATGATCAGCTGTGTTTTGTTAGCATAAACTCTGAACATCCGGACTGTAAATTGAACGTATGGAGGGCAGAGTTAAAGCTGTTATTTCATGCTTCATGCCCAATTTATCACAGCAGCTTGGTGAAAAAACAAATCTGTGTTTTCCACATATTTCATAAACCAAATGTGTCTTTTCCGCTGCAGTTTTGTGGTACAGCGGTAAAAAAGGGAAAGAAAATGTCATATTTCCCATTCCAGAAATGTATGGTGATACGCTTGAGAAACAAACTTCAGGCACTTTGTCACCGAACAGAAACATTTGAAAATGACTTGCACGTGTGTGTGCTAAGACAGATTTCAAAGTGTCACAAAGAGGTCCAGACCAAGCAAAATCATACCAACAAAACACTGTTGCACACCTACAATCACTACTCAGGTTGCAAAGTGAAAGAATAAAAGCGCCAATGCATACGGTGTGTGTAGATGGAGAAGGCCTGTGTCCTACCTGGTGCAGCCTGCATCTCCATGAGACCTCCGGTTGCAATTAGAGCCTCCAAGATCCTGACGTGATGCTCCGGGTTCACGTCGCAACTGTCGAGCAAAAACACAAACGTGAAGAGGAATTTGGTCAAATAGTAAAGAACCCACCCTGTTGTGGTTTGGGGGGTTTTGTTGGGATAATTTTTCCCTTTTTTGCCTCTTTGTGTTTGGTTCCCTATTTTCTCCCCAGTCTTGTGTTGTTGGTCTTGTCTTGTGTTCCTCTGAGTGTCTGCATGTTCTGTTTCCTGTTTTATTTTGAACTCTGTTTTTTGTCTTGTCTTGTCTCTAGTGTTACTTCCTGTGTCTTCCCGCTCTTGTGATTACCTGATGTTTTCCACCTGATTACCCGCTCTCTCGTCACCTGCCTCTTGTTATCTAATTACCTGGTGTATTTAATGTTTGTGCTTCCCTTGTGCCTTGTCTGATCCTTCTGTCTTGTTAGTGTTCCCGGCCTGCGTGATACTGCCTGTATCCCGGCTATCCTAGGTGAGTTTCCCACCCTGTCTGTAGATGACGTCCTATTAAGAGCGAAAGCGGTGCGTATTATGGAATCAATGCAAGACCCGCCCATCAATAGCATTCAGATGCTACTATTGGCCAGGCGTCCATGCTTACACAAGGTAACGGAACCGGATTTGTTCAGGTCCTATCCCCCGACCAGTTGGCTATCCTAACATTAACTACTCAATGACTACAGACCAATCTGGCTGCTTCGTAGGGCGGCACTAACGCAAAAACGGTAGCAAGTAATCAAATAAAACAGAATAACATCAACACCAGGGTTGACACGAAAAAACAACACAGAAAAAAACATGCACTGACCTTTTTTAATATTCCATTTCATTAATGATAACCCACCAACTAAGCCCCCAATCCCCCAATCCCACCCATAGTGTCCTATTATTTACTTTCAAATGTACTCTAACCTCATTTGTACATAGCCATATTCTACTGCTCTTCATACTGTTCATCCTGCACATCCACCTATTCTTTCCAATCTTATAATGTTACTGTTTCAGCTCTACAATGGTACAGTTATCACATGGAACATAGCTGTACACAACTGTCTATATAGTTCATACTGAATATCCATATTTATTCTGGTTTTCTTAAAATAATCCATTGCATTCATCTATGTTACTGTCGCTAGTATTATAATGTTACTACTACTACATTACACATGTCTGTACATGCTGTTCATATTACATAGCCATAGTTATTTTGCTCTTATAAGGTAACTGCTAATACACTGCACATATTTATAATTAATTAATATTACTCTCAACCACCTTCTGTAAACCAACAGTACACTGCCGTCTATACTTATGTTATATTTATTGTCCTTTCTATGCTTCACATTGCACTTTTCTGCTCTTTTTGCACTTCTGGTTGGAAAAAAAACTGCATTTTGTTGTCGTTGTACTCTGCACAATGACAATAAAGTTAAATTTAATCTAATCTAATCTTAAAAAAGTCCTTTTTCTTTGTGTTTAGTTGTCCACAGCAGGAGAGTAGCAGGATGTGACTCTAATCAAACTAAAGTGTGTGATTTAATTTCCCCACAGCATGCTGCAGTAAAGCCCAAACGGTAGAATATGTGTGACTGTCTAAATACTTGCAAACTGCAGTGTATGCTCCAGAACCAATTAGCATTAATCAACATTTCCACACATAAACATACTAAGCTAACTTGGGATCCGGTTTGAAATAGCACGGCATGCTACGAGACGCTGCTTCGCTCTTTATCCACCCGTTGTGCACGTCAGAGGTAAATTACACGACCATGCTATGCAAACAATCAGTGCTTCTGACTCACTGACTGGCTTCCCAAAATCCACTACAACTCCACCGCACACAGCGCCGCGAGGGGAAATTCCTCGGTAATTTCTGGAAAAACAGACGCAGGCGAGCTTGTGCAGTCAAACAAAACAACAGCCTCGGCCTCGTTGATGCGGTTCTCTCAGTGTTCAAACAGCCAGCTCTCAAAACTGCAGGATGTTGGTGTTAGGAGCCAAATATGATGTTTGGGTTTTCCTGTTAGCATGCGTAGATCTTTCACTAGAACAATATCAGGTCTTTGGGAGGGATCAAGACAATCTCGCTCTACTGATACGAGTGTTGTCGTAGAAATCCGCAGAAATTGATTTGGGGATTAAGTAAAAAATAGTTTGTTTAGTTCCTTGGCTGGCTGATTCACAAATGTAGAATAAAAGAGGAAGACTCTCTCCACCCAAACACTTTGGGACTTTTGCAAGACAAGTTGACCGGTTTAGCTTACACATCATTCTTTAAACACCTTAAAACACAAGACAAAGCAAAAGAAATATTTGTGTATCTTCTCAAAAGGTTATGGGGTCTTCCTTGGCCCATGCTAAACCCTTCTCCCTAATTTCATTTATAGTTGGACGGCAGCTTTGTGAAAACATGGCCTTCTTTTGTGGAGGTAAAGGCAAAGTAATCACTTTAAGTAATCTCTCTTTAAAGACTGAATTCAGAACAATTTAAAATGCAACTGTAACAGCATTCAGATGGTCATTTTGTATTTTAAAAGCCTAATCCCATTACTTTTAATGTAATCCATAACGCAGTAACTGTGGTACAGGGTGGCTCAGGTCTTAGGGAGTTGGGTTGGGAACTGGAGGGGTTCTGGTTCAAGTCCCCATCCGGACCAAAGTATGGTGGTGGACTGGTAGCTGGAGAGGTGCCAGTTCCCCTCCTAGGCACTGCCAATGTGCTCTTGAGCAAGGCACTGAACTCCCAACTGCTCGGGGTGCCCTACCATGGGCAGCCCCCCCCCCACTCTCCATTAGTGCATGTATAGGACCTGGGTCTAATAAAGGACACATTATTATTATTAATATTAACTCCCCAACCCTGTAGCTATATTCATATCATATATAACATGGGTTCTGGTGGTTAGATCCAACTGCGATACCAAAAGAATTCTCCAAAACGAGGCCGATTTAGTTGAAAAGCCTTGACATAAAAAACCCATTTTGTTGGTACATTCTCTGAGAGACTTTTGTGTTTCAATGATGGGGAACATTTAGAATTAAAACAGGAAGTTAAAGTGATGCTAGATCCTAGAAATGCTGTCCCAATACGAGCCTGTTTGAGCTTTAGATCCTCAGAGGGGACCTTCCAAACAAAGTCTAGAAAGGCTAGAAACTGTGGAACGACCTGGCCGATGATATGAGGCTTGTTGAATCAGTGACTTCTCTTAAATCGCTTCTTAGCGTATTAAGTTCTGTCCTTTAAAGCTGCCCCATCGTCCGTTTTCACTATTACAATGAGCTAAAGGCTAGAGGTGTGAATCTTCACTGATCTCCTGATTCGATTACGATTATAATGTCAACAATTTGATTAAGTATCTCGATGCATTAACTGCATTTTATAATATACATAATATATTAGATTGTTTTTGGGGCATTTTAGGCCTTTAATCGTCAGGACAGCTGCAGATATGAAAAGGGAGAGAGAGGGAGAAGGGCATGCAGCAAAGGGGCGCAGGTTGGAGTCGAAACCGGGTCCGCTGCATCGAGGAGTAAACCTCTATATATGGGCACACGCTCTACCAACTGAGCTATCTGCATGCTCATACTTTTTTTATTATTAAAGCCATGGAGGATATTTAATTCACAGCATATCAAGCTTCAAAAACAAAACATGCCGCAGTGCTCTAATGCAAAATAAATTGGAAAATAAAACTACAGCACTGAGCACATGGCACTCCCTGAATGTGCACAAAATAACAAAATAATTAATTATGGCCCGGTGGATTATCGATGCACCATGGACCACGTTCTGAGATCCAATGCATCGATTATTTGATTTATTTCAACACCTCTACTAAAGGCCTATGTGCTTTGTATGTGCTTTGGTTTCATCTGTCAAATCACTCGTTTTTAAAGGTGCTATACAAAGAACATTAGAAATGGTGTTGCTCCCAACACCAGCAGTCCCTCGGAGACCGATACTGTGATTAACAACCACACATATACACCTGACTCGAATTTAAATACATTAAAAAAGCAAATTAAAAAGCCATTAAGTGAGCAATTACACACAACATAAAGTCCTCGTAAAAGAAAATAATTGCGTGGAGGCAAATTAAACCGCAAGGTGAAGTGATATTTCCTCCTGGGTTGCGTTGTTTTCTTTATATGAACGCCTTAAAATTAATCAATGAATAATTTTACTATTCTGTCATGATTAAAACAGGAAAGCGCAGACAAAGTGGGCTTAAAAGACGTTATATTTTGTTACAGCAAGGGACCAAATACCAGTCTTTTTTGCCATGCTTTAGAGATAAAATACTACATATATATAACACTATACATTCATTAAATCTAAAACAGACTTTAAGACATTTAAGATGGGTGATCATCAACCCTTTGAGTTAAATTTGACCCATTGTCTAAATGTCATAAATATCTTTTTAAAGTACCTAATTTGGATTACCCAAAAAATAATACAGATGTAGTACATTGTACAAAAGATCGGATCCCTCCTTTCATTGAATTTTGGGTGTTTTATTAATTTTTTAGCTATTGAAAAAACTGTTTTGATATAGTACGTCGACTGAACCTTTGACCTTTCTGTGATTATCCTTCCTTTAATATAAGTCTAAATAATTCATATTTTCTGCTTTTTTAACTCAGGAATTATGTATAATTTCCTATAAATTAGATTTTTTATTGACCATTAAATTAAAAATATAAGTAATAAGGGGTAAAACCATTGAAGTAAACTAGTAAGTAAATGTAGGGTGAGTACCTGAGAGGAGAGGACTTGAAGACGGCCTCGGCGAAGGCCTGTCCCAGCAGCCGGGGGCCGGTCTGACCCTCCAGGCTGACCCGGGCCAGGTGTCTGCTGAGATGGAACAGGAGCTGGTGGTTGGCCTGAGGGATAATGGGGGACTCCAGGATCCTCTTCAGCCTCTCCCCGCACTCCTCCACACTCGGACTCTCTGCAAGACAAAACCAACACCACAGTGGTTTTGCTTGGAGCTGGGGTTTTCAAGGTTTTCCTAAGCCGAGGACCCCTTTAAAGGGGCCCTGCCACAGGTATTTCATGGACTTTGTGGTTTTTCAAGCCATTCTAGCGTGGCATAGAAAGCCTGCAGCTCCATTTGGGCCAGTTCTCGTTAATATTGATGAGCTAAGTTGCTTGACTCTGATTGGCTAACAGCTAGCCAATGAGAGCCTGGCTAATAGCATCATTTACCATAACATGTAGGGTGGCCAAAGCCTTTATACATACCTTTTAAGCACAGAATCGTAAACTACTTAAATAGCCTAATAATATGTGTTGGCATGATGTTTTAATGTTAAAAATCCATGTGGGGGTGCCGGGTTCGCTCACCTGGTAGAGCAGGCGACCGTATGTGTGTATATATATATATATATATATATATATATATATATATATATATATATATATATATACACATAGAGGTTGACTCCTTGACACAGCTGTCCTACAAAAATAAAGGCCTAAGATGCACCAAAACAAATCTTTAAAATCAAATACATGTGGAACAATGAGTCTTGAGGATTAACTGTATCTATAGATGGCTTTCTTGACTACCTTACCTATAAGCCATTATAAGCAGTGGGGATTTGTATTTGCTAATAATATGTTGGATTCATGTTAAGATTTGGGAAGTTTAAAAAAAAAACAAAAAAAACTGACCCCCTGTTGAAGATCCCTGCTTCAAAGCATTAAAACCAGGTGAATTCATGGTTCATCAAATGCTCTTGTTCAGCCTTTAAATGCCCAATCATTGTGGGTGCGGGATAAAAGTACACAAAAGTGTGTGGTCGCCATGATCTTTTGGCTCTATAGTGTTGGATTTTTCCACATGCTGTGACAAATATTGAAAAAAAGCATCAAAGTGTTGAAAAAAATGGACAAAAAGTTAAAAAAAAGCATCAACAAAAGTGTTGATTTTCAATTTTGAAGGGAAGGCAACACGAGGGTTAAGTAGCAGCAATCGGAGAAGTTGACTCAAATCTGATTAATTGATCGAATAGTTCACAACTAATTGACTAATGGATTAGTCTTTGCAGCTCGGCATCATCTCCAAAGCTGATGCAAGGTGTATTTTTTAGCTTTGCTCTAATGGTTCACATTTTACAGAAGAAGAGCTATCTCGCTGTATCCTGTTTACGATCAAACGAGTTAAGATGAAAGGACACGCTTGTGCGTCTCACAGAGCTTAGTGAACAACATGGACGCCTGCCCGCATGCATAAACATCCATCAGTTTAGGAAAACACCACACCACTTCACTCCTACATGTTGAACACAGAGCAGGCGACCCCCCAACCCCCGCCCCCCCCTGCTGGGCTCCACCTCCGTCAGCATCCATCCGAGCACACAGCCCACTGCTGGCTGACTTTGAGGAGATGTACGGCCTTGGCAGGACATCAGCGGTTTGAATTAGAGACAGTCCAACAGCCAGCTGCAAGCCAGCAAGCCTGACACACACTATGGGGACACTGTCGGGGGCTTCATATAGGGATGCTTGTTAAAATAGACCCGGCCTGGGATGATACGGGTCCTTGTCTTGTGTGAGCCGGGGTTCGCAGACAATAGGGCCGTGTTTGAAGAGGACCAGA
>NC_048415.1:1228115-1230454 GCF_013103735.1 Etheostoma cragini
TGTTATTTTGGGGAATTATAAGGAACATTTAAATATAGGACAACATGAAATGAACATAATTTAAAGAAAGGCAACATCAAAAAGAAAGGTCTTCAGCATTGATTTAAAAGAACTGAGAGTTGCAGTGGACCTGCAGGTTTCTGGGAGTTTGTTCCAGATTTGAGGAGCATAGAAACTGAATGCTGATTGACTCTGTTTAGTTCTGACTCTGGGGACAGCAAGCAGACCTGTCCCAGATGACCTGAGAGGTCTGGGGGGGTCATAGTGCAATACCAGATCAGAAATGTATTTTGGTCCTAAACCGTTTAGTGATTTATAAACTAGCAAAAGTACTTTGAAATCAATTCTTTGGGGCACAGGAAGCCAGTGTAAAGACTTGAGAACTGGAGTGATGTGATCCAGTCTCTTGGTCTTAGTGAGGACTGGAGTGATGTGATCCAGTCTCTGGTCTTAGTGAGGACTGGAGTGATGTGATCCAGTCTCTTGGTCTTAGTGAGGATTCGAGCAGCAGCGTTCTGAATCAGCTGCAGCTGTCTGATTGATTTTTTTAGGGAGACCAGTAAAGACCGCGTTACAGTAGTCAAGTCTACTGAAGATGAAAGCATGGACCAGTTTTTCCAAGTCCTGTTGACACATAAGTCCTTTAACACTACTGTATATGATTTTTACAGTAAAATGCTGTGAAGTTACATTACATTTTTGTTGGCATGACAACATCACTGTAGTCTAAGTATTACAGTTGAAATCACAGTAGTCAAAGTATTACTTAAAAAAAAAAAATCCCAATATAGGGACTAAAGTACAGTAAATACTACAGCAAAATACTGTATTTTTCCTTTTTTTTATCTTGTGTTGTGTTTAATTGTTTTGTATTTTACAATGAATACATAAAATACTGTAAATGCAAGTACATTTCTTTACTACAAAAATAATTCACAGTAACTTGCTGGACAGTTGTTGCCATAGTTACTAGTATTAGTATTAGTTAATAGTTAAATTTGTCAAAGTGCAGGAGGGGGGGAACTTAAAGAGACAGGCACTAACACGGAGCCTTTCCGACATGTGAATCCAGGTATATTCAGGAGAGAGTATGACAAAAATGAAGTATTTTTTGAACATTAAATCATCTCTTGTCTTTTTTAAGTGAATAAAGAAGTGCATCCAGGTATATTTAACAGGTAAATTAAAGAAGTGACCTTTTTGGCAAACATGAACTGATCCAAAGTGGTGCAGGAGCAGGTTTTGAGGAAAGAGCTTAACTGGATCGCTGCTTTTTTAAAACATTTTCCAGTGATTTACGTGATGCAGTGTTCTGCATGTGTACACGCTGTGTGTACTCTGGTGTTAGAAGACTGATAAGTATTGATTGACCGTGTCAGGTATTGCTGTATTTGGCCCTCTGTGCGGGAGTTCAAATCGATCCCAATAATCCAGAGAGCTGAGAGAACTGACAGATTAACAATATATATTTTGTATATTTGACAGCTGAGTGATTGAATAGCTGAAGAAGGAAAGAGAGAAAGCGAGAATGAGCTCCATATGTTCCCACGGACGGGTTTCAGACGGGTTTTTTCTCATTTCAGAAGAAAGATTTTGTACACCATTCATAATAACACACATGTCTTAAGATCCAGCTCTAAAAGAATAACCCTGCATGACATTATGACGTCCATTTCACTCCAAATGTCTGTCAAAATGTCAAAATGTCTAGATATTAGGAGAGGGGGGGAAAGATTGATACAGCATAGTATCGCGATATTTTCATTGGCAATATTGCATCGATACTGTGTCGATCTTATATTATATATTATATATTATATTTGTGTTGGTCAGTTTGTCCCATTTTGCAGCGATAACATTGAAGTGATATGAACAAATGTTTCTTTTTAGACAAAACATGTTGACAAAGTTTCCTTTTGGGGACGTCGTTTGAAAAAATTAGAAGTTTAAAGAAGATTATCAATTGCAATAAATCACAGAGTATTGCAATATGTTTAAGATCGCAATAATTTTGTATCGTGGCATTAGTATCATAAAAAAAACTGTCTCATGTAGGTGTTGAACGTACGCTGTTTTGAACGTCTGAATAGTGATATTTCTCGAGCTTCTCAATCACAAATGCAAAAGAAGAGGAGCAGCGGATGTGGCTTTGGTCCGGTACGTCCATGCATCAGTTCCTGTGAGTCCCTTGTAAGCAGGTTTGCAGTTTGAAAGTACTTCATAGAGACATTATTACAGAATGGAAAGGCATTTAATGGCTGTTGATGCAAAACTGCAGCCATACATAGTGTAAATAATGGGGTCTGATGAAATGAATATCGTAATTATTATGAAATGTA
>NC_048415.1:1230554-1246923 GCF_013103735.1 Etheostoma cragini
ACTGAGCAAAAGTGGACTATTTTGAAAAATATAGATTTTGTGTCCACTTCATCTCTTAATCCTGATTGTTTAGTTTGCAATCTGGAAGAATAATAGAGAAAAACACCCCCATTTCAACGCTTAACCCGGCGGTTTATTCTCCATTTCATCAAATGGCCTAAATAATTATGTGAGGATCTATAAAAAACAAGCTCCATGTCCCATTTCCTTAGATTAAAGTACTTTTCTCCATAATCCATCTCGCTCCTGTACGTGCGGACATTAAAGGCACTTGTTCCAAGTTGCTCTGGATAAAGGTGTCCCCCCTCTAATAAAATACATTCAATTGCATTACACAAATTCCATTTAGATGCTAAATAGATTATCCAATCAGATGGTTCCAGGAATGAGGTCGGCTGCAGCCTGAAACAGCTCGGGGAAAACAGGAGAGCAATCCAGATAATTTAATCAAAAATGTATTTTCATCGACAACAATTCCATCGCGGAGGTTGAAAAACATCTTAGAAATCACAGATCTTTAAGGGAAAAGAGAAGGCATGGTGTTTTACTGCAGGCGTGCTTGGAGAGGAAGGTAGATACCAGCTTAATAAACACAGGATTCTGTACAGTATTAATCGAGACAACCTAATCTGGGACTCAGGCTGCAAGATGAGAATCAGAGCTTCATTAGCAAATGTTAGCATGCTAACACTGAGGTGAACATTATAACTGCTAAACAGTACAGGCCTGCTAGTGTCGACTTGGTGTCTTGTTAGTGTAATTCTGTTACAGGATTTGAGGGGCAACCATTGCAACCGTGTGTTTTTCTCTGTGTATGATTACCAAATATCCAAATGGAAATATACTGTATAGTAATAGAAAACTGCAGAATAAGAAGAAAGTGAGTTGATGGGATTCTTATAGTCCTCTTAAGCAGTCCTATTTGTCTTCAATCTCTTTTTTTAAAGGAGTCAACAGTCCAGATGGACAGGGGTCAGTCAGACTTAGCCAGCTGGCAGACCCTGACCCCCGTTAAGGCCATTAAGGTTAACTAACACTCGCAAAGCCAAGTAATGAGAGGGGGGCATTAAATAGGCATGGGGGCAAGCATGGGGTGATGAAAAGAAGGAATAAAAAACCAAAATGACAGAGGGGAGGAGGTGTAGAAGGTCTGAGATGAGACCAAAGACAGACAGAGGTTGAAAGAGGACACCAACGGGCGCTTCTGCACTGGGTTCCCGAGGCGCCGAGACCTCCACGAGCAATCGCGGACATTCAAGTCGAGGTTTTTATGATCCACCAGCCGGGTCACGCCGAGCTCCAAAAGCATGCGTGAAGCAGCTCGCCGCTCCGCTAAAGCTAGCAGCACGCTAGCACCGTGGCTCAGTGGTTAGCAGGTCGGCCTCAGAAGGTTCTGGGTTCGGATCCCGGTCGTTGTGGGCCTTTCTGTGTGGAGTTTATATGTTCGTGTGGGTTTCCTCTGGGTGCTGTAGTTTCTTCCCACCATAAAGACACCCATGCTACATAGGACTACAGCTGAAAATTAGCCAATTGGCTAACACTGGCGCATTTATAGAAATGTTGATTAATGTGCATCGTCCTAATTAAATATTCATAGACGTAACTAGGACTACAGTTGTAAATTAGCTGACTGGCTTTCACGGGGGCATTTATAGAAATGTTGGTTAATGTGCATCGTCTCAGATTAGATGAGATAACACTTTATTCATCCCACAGTGGAGAACTTCCCTTATCACAGCTGTAGCAGTTTTCTACAGTAAAAAGCATTAAAACAAACAACAGACAAACAACAGACAAGGAGCAAAAGGTATTGAATGAATGTAAAGTGGCATTAAATAAAAGGGATTGTAAAGTGCGGTCGTCATAGTACAAAAAAACAATATCGCACTGTAAGTAAATAAGTGACGTTAAATGTAAATTGAATATGTCATTTAATAATACAGCAAAAGTAAGTAACCATGATGAAATAAGTCGTTGGTCCTGAAATAACTTCTGTTAGGGTTTGACACTATAAATAAAACTTAACTGAATGATAACAACAGGCTGATTGTGGTCAGGATGTTGCAGGAGCAGATGGGAGGAGGATTATGGGAGTTCTCACCACACATAGCATATAACTCGCCTAATATTAGTGCGTGACTTACACTACTTTTAAAATTCACAGAAGAAATCTCTGTGTGGTCCTCAGGTGACCCCCTTCTAAAATAAGTTCAATTTCAGTGGGCTCGACCTAGGCCGACCTGCGGAGAACACTTGATGCATCCTTCCAAAGTGGTTTATCTCGACTTCAAATGTTTCCATGAATAAGTAACACAGAAAAAAAAAGGAAAAAGGGTTTTCACTTCTTCACTTAATGGGGCGAGGGCCACGTGAAAGAGAAAATGGCTTTCATTATTGAAGGGGTTCTCAGTAAGAGCTCATGTCGGGGAGCTTAGTCGAGTTGTATTTTGGGGAGAGGTGGCAGGGAAGCTGGTGTGAGCGATGACCTGACGAACACCCGCTAACGTGCACGACGCTAATACACACCCGCACGCACACCACCCACGCAAGGCACGGAAACGCCAAAAAGTCAAGGTAGGGTTCATTAAAAATACATAAGAGTCGAGAGTCCCTAAAAGCCTGAGAGAGGAGGGCTGGCGGGGCGAGGTGGGCTGGGGGTGAAAGGGTGAACGGGCAGGTCAGCTGTGCAGAAAATCTAGAAAAAGAGAGAGAGAGAACTTGACAAGCGTGTGCTCAAACATGTTTGTGCTCAGAGCTGCTTTAGGAGCTGTCAGGGGATTAGAGGAAATGTGATGCTGACGAGAGGGAACGGCCTCGTCGTCTTTACATCCAGACATGGCAGGAAGCTGTCAGGTGGGAGGAGTGTTGGAGCTCATGCCAAACGACAGAGGCAAAAAAATTAAAAAAAAGAATGCAGCTGAAGGTCTAAATTTATGTCACTCACCGGCTTTTAAAATGCTGCCAATAGCTACAGGAAAAGTCAAAATCCTACTTTTCATGTGGGTCATACAGTGGCTCGGATACGTTTACACACACATGCTGAAGTTGATTAAAAAGAGGAATAAAAAACATCTTTGGCAAATTGATCTTAATGACTTAATTAAACCTTGTAAGGACACTAATTTTCTATGTGAATGAATAATGTATTGTTAATAAATAAATGTTCTTCCTTAAAATACAGGGGCATAAGTATACACCCCCCTATGTTAAAATACAGGGGCATAAGTATACACCCCCCTATGTTAAAATACAGGGGCATATTTATACACCCCCCTATGTTAAAATACAGGGGCATAAGTATACACACATGTGTGTGTGTTGCGGTGTACCACTGTACCTTGAGCAGTGTAGACCAGCTCGCTGTAGACTGTGGCTGGAATGATGGGGACGCTCAGGTCCTGCAGGAAACCTCTAAGAGCATCAGTCAGAGAAACCACATCATACTGGTCCAGGTCCACTGAAACCGGATCTAAAAGGACAAAAGAGAGAGGAAGACAAAGGGGAAGTTATTGTTTAGTTATTATTAAAGTTGTTTTACTCGTCAACAGAAAACTCTGATTGGACAGATAGTCCAGCTAGCTGTCTGGATTTACCCTGCAGAGTCCTGAGGACCAGGTAACCATAGTCCTCAGATTGGACAGATAGTCTAGCTAGCTGTCTGGATTTACCCTGCAGAGATCTGAGGACCAGGTAACCATAGTCCTCAGATTGGACAGATAGTCTAGCTAGCTGTCTGGATTTACCCTGCAGAGATCTGAGGACCAGGTAACCATAGTCCTCAGATTGGATAGATAGTCTAGCTAGCTGTCTGGATTTACCCTGCAGAGGTCTGAGGACCAGGTAACCATAGTCCTCAAATCAGCCGCAGCAGCTCTGGGAAATCGCTGACGGCCAAAATCAACCTCTCGTCCATGATGCGTTTGTGGATCCACGTGTATTCTGAGTTTCTGTTTTTTTCCACACGTGTGAATGCACGTCACAGCGCACAGTGGCGTGCCGAGGTCAAAGGTGAACCATGTTGCATTTTTACCGTGTCACGCGCATGGGCGGCTAAGCGGCAAAACGCTGCCAGCGTACAATGGCAATCGGCCCTCAGACCGATGGCCGTGAACTTTATTGAACCCTTGTAGTCTTGGGAGAGTCTTGATATTGTAGAATGTGGGGAGTTTTAGGCATTTAAGTGCTGCAGATCCTAGCAGTCCATCCCTCTCCAATTCTCAAAAGTCTCGAGTCCTTCAAGTGGATTCATTCATTACTGAAAAAAAGATTTTTGGGAGTGTGGAGTGTGCAGAATTATCAGATTTACAAAGACTTAAATCAACCAAAGTGACTGTACACAATTAAATGTACTGTTTAGTTAACTAATGGGACTCTATCTTTGACCAGAAACTCTTTCTCAGAATGATAAATGTTGCAATGAGTCAGTGGTAGGGATCGACCGATATAGATTTTTGTAGTGCAGATACCGATGTCTTCCCCCATCAGCCTTAGCCAACGACCAATACAGGCTGCAGATTTTCTTGAGCCGATTTTTTAGAGCCGATGCTCCTTCAACTTACATCATAAAAATGGCTTTGTTTTGGGAATCAGCTCTTCCGTTTCTTTCAAAATGACCAAAAACACAAATCAGTGTCACTTCTCCAATCATCTTACATTCATACGACTACTACATAGGGTTAACTGTGCACGGGTGGAAGGCTGGAAGGCTTTCATCAACATCTGCCACAAAGGTCATCACAAAATGTCCATTTGTTAACACATTTAAATGATTTAAGAAAAGAAGAAACCTGAAAAGTTGAAATATAGTGCTTGATTTGTAATTTAAGACTACCATGGTGATGGTGGTGGAGGGGCAGTGCACGGTCTGCAGGTGAACTGCATCGTCTCCAGCAACACAGAGCCGCCCGTGGACACCTGTCTGTAAATAATGGCGGGAAAAAAACTATCGCCGAACGCAGCCGCCGCAACGCCGATACACGTAAAACGCAAATATCGGCCGCTAGTCAGTGGTAATCTGGTAAAACTGCTCAGAGTGTGTCAAGTCTCACAGACAGTTGTCTCTGGGAAAAAGTAATACCGTCACTCAGTCATAATTAAATTAAAAATAAAATAAATTAAAGATGCTGAGATGTCCAAAAAATGAAAACCACTGAAAGAATCCTATGTGTGTCTACGTGAGCATGCTCAAGCAGATTAGCAAAGGACAAACCAAACGGCACCACATGTTTTACGTTCTACACCAGCTCCATTTGCTCCTGTTTTTGCTTTCTTGTAGATAACAACCTTCTTCTGAAGACTCCATCATGTTATTTAATCCTCCGTGTCCTCCTTGGCTACTAGCAGCTGTGTGGAGGAGGGGTGGGGGTGGTGCGCGATCACAGAAGGCTTGTATCATGTGGACGCTCCAACCGTGTGGGTGTCATTAAATAGAAAACATCACGGGGGCGACAGAAACTACTCACTACTGCTTTAATGTGTATGGTTGTATGTTATGCATAACTTCCAATTGTTGTAAGCTGTATTTGCATTGCTATTTGTTTTTTTCTGTAATAATAGATAGATAGATAGATAGATAGATAGATAGATAGATAGATAGATAGATTGCTAGATAGATATGTATTGATCCCAATAAAATGGGAAATTACAGTGTTACAGCAGCAAAATCAGTCACACAACACAGTATGTAAATGTAGATGAAATACTAGGATTCAATATCCTGTACATACAGTACATACAATATACATGCAATGAAATAGGAATAAAATACAAGAACAAGTATTTAAATATATATATATATAATATACTAGTCGGGAATAAAAAAATGTGCAATAAATAATGTGATATTGTAAAGTCGGGGCAGAACAATGCTCCTTCCCCAACTCATCCTTATTTTTGGGTTCTTTGATAGAATGGGATTGATTTGTATAGGATTGTGTTTTTTTCTCTTTTAAAGCATGTTGATTTTTTTTGTGGTAACTAACAAAAACTAAACCTTTCATCTTCCTCTTCCCTCCTCCGTTTCCCCCCCCCCACCCCCCACGTGCACCTGACCTTCTGGACTCAAAGTGGCCGTTAACTCTCATTGATTTGCCCCTCTAACTAATGCCTGAATAAACTTAGGCAATCACCACAGGCCAGTACCCCACCAGGCCATTAACATCAACCAATGACCTCTTCACATCCATGCTGAGGCCTGTGTTATCGTGCAGTGATTCGTCGGGGGGGATTCGATCGCCTCAACACCCAGATAGAGCAAAATTGGTGTTGCCATGGGACCCATGAAACAATATTAACACACTTTTGTTGTGTGAGTGGGTGGGTGGGTGGGTGTAAGGGTATTAGAGCATAAAACAATTTGATTCCACAAGAGCAGATTGTAATTGGTTTATTTGAGGATGCTGTTTACGTTATTAGCTTGGGATTTGGGCCTGGCGTTGTGATAACAACAATGGTCGTGGTGTTGTAATATGTTGGCACTCAATGGCTGAGTGTGATGTTTGCTCTGAAAGGGGAGCTTATATACAACCACTGACATGCACTTACTTATGTATATAGTCCTAAGGAAACCCGTCCAACATGAAATGTCTGTTCCCACTCCTAAATGTTCTGGTGTACTGATAGGACTAGAGGCTAGATTTAATGTATATAAATTGGGGATATTTTGCTGCTGTTTCTAAGACATGGCCAAAGAGACAAAGGTTTGTTGTTAAATTTATGTTGCTATTCTGGTATTTGGTCCCTTGCTATAAATAATAGTGTCTTGTCAGCCCATTTTCTTTTCCTATATCCCAACCTCCATATAGACGCTTACCATTACGTGCTGAGCACCCCAAAAAAAAAAAGGAGAAATTGAAACAAATGACATTAAAATCCGTGCTCACCACCACGAAAAAATACGGACATTAACGGATCAGTGTACAGTACACGAATCAATAGGTTATAAATAACATGACCACTTCATGAAATACCATGAAAATGTGTGTTGATATGGGAGAGAATCACTGTTGTAGGGCATAAAGAACATGTTGCTATGACATTTTGAGACGATGAAATAAAAGAAAAACACCAAAGATCGTGTAAAATCAATACATCAGTTTGTTTCATGTTGACTATAATCTTTTCCAGGTTGATCAACCCCAGACTTTACTTTACCGAGAAATTAACCGGTTCTTTGGGTTGATTTGGTTGATTTAACCCTTGTGATGTTCTCGGGTCAAACTGACCCGTTTCAAAGAGTTTTATGTCAGAAATATGGATTTCTTTCAACCAAATTGAAAATAACATGGATGATTCCACACAACGTTCTTCAGGTAAAATTAATGATTACTTTCATTGAATTTTTTGGGTGCTCTATAGCACTTAAATTCTTTTTTTTTATGGTTTCCAAACAGTATCTGGACTAAACTCTGACATCTACCCATCTGGGATCCACTCAACGTCCTCTGATCTTAACTATTAGTCGAAATAATTCAAAATTTCTGCCTTTTTAAGATCTAAACCTATGTATAATTTGACAAAAATGAGGTTTGTTGACCATGAATTCCAAGAATAAGTGTTATTAAACCAGCTCAGGTTAAAAAAAAAGCACCAAAAGCATGGAAAAAGTGACAAATAAATCAGATAAAGCGACAAACAAATCGGAAAAGCACAAAAAAATGTTAATTGTTAATTTTGACCTGGAAGGAAAAGTTCATGGTTAACAACACAAGGGTTAAATCTCAGTCTTTCCATACAAGAGGGCTCTGTTTACTAAACTGTGTCAGACGGTGACAATATTTAGGACTGCAAAACTTTTGAATTTCCAATAAAACCAGATAGTGTGTGTACGAATCCTGACAATGCGTTGGCTGGTCATGAGATAGTTATGACTTCAAAGAGTTGAAGTAGGCAGCTTTGACAAAAAACTGCTTGTCCGGGACCCGTTTTGCTGATATATGATTGTCTGACTTTCCCACGCTAACAGCAAAATGGCACGATTGTTTCAAGGGAACGCACATGATTTCATTTGAAGTCACTGGATTCATTATTTAGTGCTTTGAACAACCAGACTAGACATAATCTGGACACAAATAAAGAAGACTTTCCAATAATTTACCGTAGGCCTTTCTCAGCCTGAACTGGCTTGAAATGGAAAATTACTATTTTTATTTTATGATGGGACATGAAGAAAGCCGCTATTTGTTTGTATCAGACACCATGGAAATTGGTGTCTGATATCAGGAACCACCAGATGACTTGGTTGTCCAGGATCTGTCTGTGCCCTATGGGAATAACTCATGCTTTCTTTTTGCCCCAACTCTACAGAGCTGTCTGGATGTGACTGCCCCAGTTTACTGTCTGGTTGGTCTTCAGGGCAACAACCAAACAGGAAGGACAGGGAAATGTTATTGTACAATGTGTCTACATCAGAAATCTGGGTTTCTTTTAATCAAATTGCTATGAAGGTTCATGAAGGATAATTTCACAACTTTCATTGGATTTTGGGTGTTTTATTCAATTTTGGAGCGTATTTCTGCTTCTTTTTTTTAAACTCAAAAATATGGTTTATTGACCCTGATTTCCAAGAATGAGTGTAAAACTTGTGGTAGAAGTTGGTAGAAGTGGAAAAAAAAGCTTCAAACGTGAAGGTAGGTATAATTTTTTAAGGAAATATAAGTGACAATCTGTCGAACAAAGCGACAAAAAAGCAACGACAATATCAAAAATGAGGCAAAAACTTTTTTAAAAAGCGACAAAACTGAATTCAACTGAAAATGTCGGAAGTGGAAAGCGGCCGACACAAACACACACTCCTTTAACTCGATTATAACTTCTTACAAATGCAGATAAGGTTGGAGATGAGAAGTTTAACTCACACGTAACAAAAGCAATAAGCTTCTTGGGAAATTAAGACTAAATGGAGCAGGGGACTGACAGCAACCGACAGCAACATAACCAATCACACTATGGCAGACGCTCCACTTAGCACCACCTGCAATGTTTAATTTTAAATTAATGATAATAATAAATTAACGTAGCCTCTTAGCAGTCTGGCACACGTGGGTCCTCGGTGGGTGTCTGTGGGTGCTTGAGCCCCGAAGCACCCACGATATCGGCGCCTATGATAGATGCTGTACTATTAAATTATAAGACAAAATAAACAATACTTCAATAACGCAACCGTTGTAATGTCTTCGTCTGCAAACAATATAGTCAAATGATATTTACATATTTACATCAACACAAAAACAAAGATTCAGTTTTGGTGCTAACATACCAGCCTTAAAATAAGTGTCTCAGCCCGGAGGACTTAAAGGAATCTAGATGCCGGCGTTGTGTGTTTTTCTGCAGAGGAGGACAGTAAATCTCTTTGTAAAGAGAGGACAGTGTCTGCTGACTTGTTGTCTGCAGATAAGGAGCAGACAGCTGTTGCAGCCCAACATCAAGTAGCCATCATACAACCAGAGGTTCCCAGAAATGGTTTCAGATGTCGAGGAAAAACTCATTTGCCGTCTTTTTTTTTTCGCTGAAGCTCTTAAAGCTGCACTAATCCACCTTGTAATGCTATCATATGTCTTTTCCACCAAGGCTAAACAGGTGCTGGTTCTGGTTCTGGTGCTAGTTCCAGTTCAGTGCTGGTTCTACTCCAGTTCTCTAAGAACCAGCTGGATGTTCACCAGCCTGAGAGCCAGCAGACCGGTGGTTTCCTCCCCAGACCACGGTGGTTCTGGTTTCCCATCCATGTCCAAAGCTAACATCAACAGCTCTCTATGGTGAACAGCTGACCGAGGTTTTCAAAATGGCGGACAGATGTTTTGGTTTTCGAACAGCATGATAACCCCACCCCCCCCAGCACCTGACGTAAACTGGTTCTTATCTCTAGACCAGCGCTACGTTGGTGCTGAGTTGGAACCCGTGTTCTTGGCCCAGAGCCAGGTTTATTTGTGTGGAAAAGCAAAGAACCGTTTCAATATTTGACCCTGACTCCAAACCAGAACCAGAACTGCCTTGGTGGAAAAGACATATATGATGGTTTGGGGGGTTGTTTCAGTTTCTTTTTTCTTCCTTTTGGGGTTTTTGTTCCTGTCTTTTCCCGTTGCCTCGTGTTTGTGTCCCTATTCTCTCCCCGGTCTTGTGTTGTCGGTCCAGTCCTGTGTCCCCCTGAGTGTCTGCATGTTCAGTTTCCTGTTTTCTTTTGAAGTCTGGTCTCTGTCTCGTCTTGTCTTTAGTTCCACTTCCTGTGTCTTCCATCGTTTGTGATTCCCTGATGACTTTGACATGTCAAATAGTCCCTGAGCAAGACACTGAACTCCAAATTGCCTCCTGGATGTGTCTATGTATACCTGTACACTGTACAATTGCTTTATATATGGGGTTGCACAGCTCTGGAGCAAGTAAGGGGTCTTGCTTATGAACACTTATGAATTGGTTTATGTCTCGCGGTGGGAATCAAACCCAGACCTGGATTCAAACCAATGGAGCACAATGCATTGCATTGCATTGCAGCCTGACGTAACTACCTTATTGAGTATCTTCCAGTCCGCTGGACTGTGGCTCTGCTGGGTTGAGAGGATCGGTTAGGGATGACGGGCAGAACAGCCTACGTCAGCAGGGCTGCTTTAACGACATCTGATGAAACTGTCGTGCTCTGGGACCGCAGCCAGCGCAGCATCATTACACCGCTCACTGGGGGATTGGGAATGAGAAATCCCCAGATCGATTCAGTCCTCTATCTTCCCCTCTCTCTCTCTCTTTCGTCCTATCCAAAAGTCTTAATTATCTCCCACCTTTAAGTCTCCCTGCAGCCTTCCTAGAAAACATCCCTTCCCCTGTCACTTTCATTTTAAGTCTTATATTCTTTAAACAGGGGAAATAAATTGCAAGTGGAGTGTCAATATTTCAACACAGATTCCCACGCAGCAGAAAAGACCTTTCAGGTCCCATTTGTTTGCTCATCTTAGCATTTAACCGACGCGACGTCAACTCCCATGTGTAGAGACACACCAACCTACAGACGAGCCTACGTGCGCGCTCATACCCAAACAGATCATCATTGATTATCACGTCCTGTACATGTCTGTGCATTGACAGGCTTGGAGAGATGTTTCTGATCTTGCTCCCAAAGGAACAACTTGGACCAGCCGCTCCGCCTATGATCTGTATCTGACTTCTTACTCGTCGTCTTTCTTTTCAACTCTTTCCTTTGCTTCTTTCTGCTTGCATCATATCACTGACCATCTGCTTAAACAAACACACATACACACACATGCATTTGCACAAGGCCAATATTCTCTCCGTGCATACTTGATCCGTCAAGTCCGCTCATTAAGTCTCTGCCTGCCACTGGCTATGGATCATTCGACAGCTGGGCAGATAAATGGAGTGAAGCCGGGTCAATTGTCAAGATCAGGATTAGTTATTGGATTGCAGCATCTTACACAGGATCCATTTGGCAGGGATGGTTAATTGGCCTTAAAGACAGGATAATGTCTTGTGTGCGTGGATAATAATTAATCTGCATTTCCTTTTTTTGAAGGTTAATCGAAGTCATTTTCATCTAGTGTACACAATCAGACATAAGGTTCCTCGCTACATCTTCAATTAAGAGAGAGAAAAGTGTTGACCCGAAAGCAGAACATGTACTGGCCTGCGATTGCAACCTTTCACATACTCTACAGACTTACAAGCCATGATTACATTTAAATCCATAACCTATTACGACCACAAATCGCTGGTCATCTGTGTGACAACACAGCATCATCACTCTTATCAGGGCCGCTCTCTCCATTAGTCGCTGTCTGTCAGCCGCTCGCATTGTTCGTCCTCTTGTAAAATATTAGAAACACTTAAGGGTTTCTGCAGGTTTCACCAGGTCAATGTCAATGCACGTGTCACCATTTTGTGTCTTTTCATACATGGTGAATGAGTGCTGTATTACTGCTTACTGTCTTTATGTCAGGCCTACGTCACCTGCCTAGGGACTACAGATGAAAAATTGTTATTTTTTTACTAATTCTAGCATATTTACATGGTGTTTTTATACAACAACGTTCATGCATGGTCCTACGGAGCCCAGAGGAGACATGGAGAAAATAAAAATAAAATAAAAAATAAAAATTTACTGGGGACAAAAATTAAAGTCAAGGTCCATAAAAATACAGTAGTTTACTGTACTATTTACAGTACTATAGTGGCTATATTAGGATGTTATTACAGTAATGCTTTGACTACTGTGATGTCAACTGTAATACTTAGACTACTGTGATGTCAACTGTAATACTTAGACTACTGTGAATTCCACTGTAAAATGTAGAATACTGTGATTTCAACTGTAATACTTAAACTGCCGTGATTTCCACTGTAATACTTAAACTACTGTGATGTCAACTGCAATACTTAGACTACTGTGATTTCAACTGTAATACCTTAACTACCGTGATTTCAACTGTAATACTTAGACTACTGTGATTTTGTCATGTCGACAAGGTTGTTTTGTAACTTAACAGCATGCTACTGTAAAAATCATATAGTGTGAAATTTAAAGGAAAAACTGGAGATTTCACAGCCGTTATTTACAGTGCAGCCACCCTTGTACCCAACATTGATGGTTGTGTATTTTGAAGTATTGAGGTTGTTAAATCCGAGACCGGCTCAGTGCTGCTGAGAGACCTCTCCAGCAACAAGTGGGTCTGTAATCTGGATTCTGAATGCACAGGGAGATCAGATGCATGGAGGTCTTATCGGAGACGTGAAAGAGGCCGAGTGAAGGACCCGGTCTCTGTTGAACCGGCTCGCTCCGTGCGGCGTCCAAGGCCGGTACGTGCAGAACTGACGCGGAACAAAGACGCACTCTGACTGAACTTGAACTTGAGCCACAGGAAATTTGAAGGACAAAATCCATCCCCTGTTCATACACAATGACGGCAGTATGGTTTAATCAGATAGAGCTGGACTTTAATGTAATACACAAAACCCTTGTGTTCCTCCCTGTGCATTGTGTGTTTGCCTGTTGCATGTGTGTGTGTGTGTGTGTGTGTGTGTGTGTGTGTGTGTGTGTGTGTGTGTGTGTGTGCGCCTCGCAGCTTTAGCATTCCAATAAGAATCTCATTACACTACAAAAGCTGAGCGATCATCTGCTCTCGCTGGCATTACAGCGCTCCGATTCAGTCGGAAAAAAAGCAATCCTCAGGCCAAATAAACGGCATCACAATCCGGCGGATTCGTGGAAAACTTGTTACCCATAATCCAATAAGCGGCGATTAAACTACAGCAGAGCGACTTAAGAGGTCGACAGCTAGGCACAATCGACTGTGGACGCGTTGCACGTACAATGGAGATGATTTACGTCGCTGGTGATTTTGAGTGGAGAGCTGTCACTTCAATGTAGAAGTTAAAGAAAGCAGCACTCCTGGAAACAAAACAAAACAACCAATGGGCTTTTTGAGAATACCAAAGGTGGTGTGTTGAAGTATTGATAAACTTGATAAGCATTGCCATGGCAACAGCCGGCACTTCTGCTCACACCTGAAATGATAATCTGCAAAACCAAATGTCCGATTCACTGCAGTGAAACATGGGTTTTACAGAATATTAATCTGATATAATGCAGCTAAAATTATATACACTCTAAGAAATAAATCCTTAAAAAAACAGAAACAAAGTCCTGGCAGCTCCTTAACCGTAATTAAAAACAAAAATTGAAGTAAAAACTCAGAAAATTTTCTATTATTTCAAATGTTGTTTCACATTCTCTCAGATAAAGTCATTTTGACGCTTGTTTCAACGCTTCTTATTTACTTTTTGGTGCTTTTTACACAACATTTTCAACGCTTTTTGTTCCACTTTTGAAGCTTTTTTGAGGCTTTTTGACGCTCCCTTATCCAGGAACCTACTGGGGAAATGCAGACGGAGCACAGAAGAAGTTCCCATAATGCAATCTGAAATATAAATAAACACAAATACAACTGTGAATCACTTTCTATGGAAATACAACTGAAATATTACTGTAATACTGTATAAACAGAAATTTCTTAGAGTGTACATTCTGCCTGTTTGCTCTGTAACCAAATATATATATATATATATATATATTATTTTTGGGGGACTTTTTCCCTTTTTTAGTGACAGTGGATGGACAGGAAAGGGGGGATGATGTTGGCGTGAAGCAGAAGTACTTTTGGAGGTACAGCAGCTGAGAAAAAATGAATCAGAATATGATATCTTTGTTATATCTGCTGTGGTACGACATGAGGGGAGACACACAAAGCTCCAGGGGAGGAAACGGATCACTGGTCACGTAAGTTTATTAATTAAAAAAGAGAAAAGATCATCAAGGGAGACGGTTTGTAATTAATTCAAATGAATTTCCTGATGGATATAATGTCAATTGCCATCAGATTTTTATGAAAGGGTATTTTTCACGACAACATCAGACCACAAAAGGGTGTAAAAATCAAACAATACAGGCAGAAATTAGCCCCAGATGAGCAACACTGAGAAATATATTCAAAAACTTTAACTAAGACTCCTTTATGTGTGTCTCCTAGGGCGTATCACCACTTTATTTGGTGGACTCTGTGCCATTTGTCGGTAAAAGAGCAACGTTTGCAAAGTTTTTATGTGGGTTTGGTTAGCATTCATGGCGTGGAGACGTTGGCTCGTCTATCCGACAGAACATCTGTACAACCAGGGCTCTAACCCTCATGTTGTCCTCGGGTCAAATTTGACTAGTTTTCAGTAAAAAAAAAAGAAAATGGGCCGTCAAAATAAGCGCTAAAAATGTCAACATGAAATACATCAAAAAAGCACCCACAACAGTGAAAAAAGTTTGATTTTTTATTTTTAAAGTAGTAATTTTTTTACCCGCTAACATGGCTAGTAGATTTTTTTTACCCCACGTGTTATCCTCGGGTCCAATTTAGCCCTTTTTTTTTTTAAATTTCAAAATCAGAAATATGTTTATGTCTTATCAGACATTGGCCAAAAAGATGGAAACGCTGAGATATTTCTGGCGGTGAGGGACGATCGCGGAAGTGGAACGTCGTGGATATTAACCGAAACGGACCAAACTGCCCAGGTGTGTAAGCAACCTCTGAACACACCACTAAATTAAAAAACTGAAAGAAACGTACGGCCGGCAGGATTTTGAACATCTCTCCCCTGTTTTGCTTGGCCTAACTTTCTTATCTGACAGTGCTGAAAGTCTCAAAGTGGAGACTGTGTCTGTTATTGTATTTATTAATCTTAATTTTTCATCTAAACCCTCCCAGATAAGAAGAAGCCATCTTCTCCCTGAGCTGCTGTTGGACGCCCTCAGCCGTTATCAGATCAAACATGGACGGGTCAGGGGTCGATCCATGAAGAAACACAGGGGGGTTTATACATTCCTGACAGATGTGTGGACACGGTCAGACGCTAATAAGTGTGTGTGTGTGTGTGTGTTTGTGTGTGTGTGTGTGTATGTGTGTGTGTGTGTGAGAGGGAGAGAAAGAGAGGTCAAGAATTGTTCAAGTTAATGAAAGATGAAGATAATGAGAAACAGTCAGAAGGTTTTTGGTCTTATGACTCCAGGTTTATCAGACACATTAACATGAACACAAACACCCACCCACACACACAACTACAAACCCACACAAACACACACCTACACGCCCACACACACCCCCCCCCAGACAACCACACACCTACACACCCACACACATACACCCACCCACACACACAAACACAAATACCCACCTACACACCTTCACACACACACACAAATACCCACCCACACCCACACACACACACCTACACACACATCATCTGTCACAGATGGTAGCTGACGGAGGATCTCCAGTGATGTTTTCTAGCTTTCGCCACACATCTAAAGCAGATGCGGCCTGATCAGCTGAGCAAAACACACACACACACACACACACACACACACACACACACACACACACACACACACACACACACACACACACACACACACACACACACACACACACACACACACTTGAACCTTTAAAAACCCAACATGGACACTCAGCTTAGTAAGCTTGCCATGCAAACTCATGATGTGCAGCCAACGCGTGTTCACGTGTCCATTTATTCTGAGCACTTTATCAACTTCCTTCCATTTTGGTTGTTAAAAGTGAAAAGGCTTAAAAAAAAACAGAGTATCTACAATTCCATGGCAACTACTACATGGGCCGTGTGGGGAGACGATTTCTCATCTGCTGTCTCTGAGATCAGAAACATATGTTTTGAATTTCATGAATAAATTTGCATGAAGAGATAAAGCTTGGGGAATTGGAAACGTTGTTCTTGGTATTAACCTTCCTCTGGTGTTAGCTTTCTGCTGCCATCTGAAGTGTTAGCGGGTCATTTTGGACCCGTGTATTAA
>NC_048415.1:1247023-1250189 GCF_013103735.1 Etheostoma cragini
AATGTATGAAGTGCTTTTATGCATGTTAAAACTCAAAACGGGTCCGTCGGGACCCTAACACCATAGGAAGGTTAAAGACTTGAGAGAGGCGGTTCAAAATGCTTCTGCCAGATTTTACAGTCATTTACAGTAATCTGGCATCGTCGTTTGTATCTGTATGAACTGGTCTATATACTGGTTACATATTTCTGGGCTCATAGGGACGTGTCTAACGTCTGGATTTTCAGGAATTGTCCACTCATCTTCTGAGAAACAGAAGACCAAACGTGACTGTGATGGATTTAAAGAGAGGGAAACAATCCTCACTGGCCATTGATGCAAGTGTACCGGTTTCAGTGTGTGTGCGTGTGTGTGTGCGTGTGTGTGTGTGTGTGTGTGTGTGTGTGTGTGTGTGTGTGTGTGTGTGTGTGTGTGTGTGTGTGTGAACCCCTCACCTCTCCTCTACCCGTCTGCCCTTGGCATTCTCCCCACACACACACTGCTATCACAACATGGACTCAGAGAGAGGCAGCAAACAGAAATAAAACTAATACCTACCCAGAGAGAGAGAGAGAGAGAGAGAGAGAGACAGAGCGAGTAACAGAGAGAGAAAAACATAGAGAGAGACAGACAGACAGATAGATAGATAGATAGAAAAAGTGAGAATGACATTAATTGATAAATTACTGTAATTCTTTAGCAGAGGGAGCACGTTACACCTGTGCTGCTCCATCCAGCTGCTACCTGTTAGCTACAGGATCGATTTTAAAGTCTTTTTGTTCACTTTAAATACATCTGATTTGAAAAATCTAGTATGACATAATCATTTAATATGAAAAAAAAGGCTGCTTCCACACGCATACACACTTGGAAAAAACTACCCATGCTGTTCTGAGTGAGATCCGGTTTCCGAGTGTCCCCTCTCTTCAGTCTCCAAGTGAGCTGGTCAACATCAGGACGGCTTTCTACGTCACTAGAGACGAGGTGGCTAACCGTAGCATGCTAGCGCTAGCATGCTAGCTCGTTCTCAATGGCAAAACACTGCTACAACACACACTAGTTCACCATAATCTCCAAAAGAACTACTTCCTGTCCCTGTTGTGCAGGTATTCCACAAGTGTCCCCGGTCTAGAAGAAGTCTCCCAGCTGATCCTGCCTTGGACTGACCAAAGCTGGAGAAAGAGTTATCAGCTGATGGATCTTACCGAGCTACTGAGCATGTGCAGCTACCAAAAAAGATAGTATAGAAGTAAGATGTCTCACTCTGGAGCTAAAACAGAGAGCTCAACACAGGGTGAGAACAGGATCTGCAGCAATGAATATGGTGTTTTTTTTTTAAAATGAAACAATATAAACCTATTCTGGTGCAACATCAAAATACAGTTATGAACCTGAAGATGAGCAAAATATGGGCGCTTTAAAATCTGATTGGCTAATCTCAGCCAATCAGCTCCTCCTGCATGTGCCAGTAACCAGGCTCATATCCAACAGTCCAATGGCCTTTCTATCCATTTTATTTCTTTGATTAGCATAGTTCGGTGTTTATGCAGCATCAGGCCGCCAATCCTAGCTGAGGAGTCAGATTTCTGTGGCTAAGAGTCCTCAGGTCAAACATTTAGCATCCTCCTTGTGTGTTAGGAATAAGACCAAGACGTGACAAAGTAAAACGTTTGCTTCCAGTTGCAGCGTGAGCGAGAGAGAAAGAGAACAAAAGACGCTGAACGGTGTGTGTTTCTAACAGACGGTGAAGTCACAGGTATCGCTTTGGTCGTTCATGTTACAGGGCGGCATATGGCAGAGATGAGAATCTGAGACAGAGAGGGAGCACACAGAGATGGAGGGAAGAAGAAAAGACAGGGGGAAGGTGTAGATGCAGGTTATCAAGGCATTAGCACACGGTACAGTGAATAAATCCAAACACAGTCTTTGTAGACAGTGTGTCAGGTTGTGTGTTCACCAGCGCTGTGTGAGAGATGACATCATTGAATGGGGATGCTGAGAGCTTGTTGAGTGAGGAGGAGGAGGAGGAGGAGGAGGAGGAGGAGGAGGAGGACAGAGCTCGAGAGAATTTTCCGTGAGTGCAATGAACATTTCCGAGTGTTGTCGACTTCGACTGCTGCACCTAGTCGGTCATTAAAAACCAGATTTGTCGCAACAGTAAATGTTCAAGGTGTCGGGTAAAAGATGAGGTTGGGATTTTTTCACACAGACTCAGCTCTGGTTTGTGCAGACGTCCTTAGATTGATCAAAAATCTGACAATCTGACATTCTGACTTCAATCTCACCGCAGATCTCACGTTGTTTGCACTTTATCGCGATTCATTTCACATGTTAACACTGTGTGGAAGAAACAAAAACCCAGATTATGATGAGAAGATGGGAAAAAAACCCTGACAGATGAGCAGATCTAGTGACAATAGAGTGTCTCTGATGGTGAAAAAATTGTTGAACCTGGCTCAACTTTTGCAGCTACAATCAACAACATCTAGCAAGGTGCAGCTATGGTCGGGCAACACTGTACCAGCTCATATTCCTGAAAGGATAAGGCAGCGATGTGGACTTAAGACTCTGTCACTTGGACTTGAGTCGACTCGGGTCACTGTTTTGATGACTAGGAAGACTCAATTTGGACTGAAAGTTAATGTCTCAGGACTTGACTTGAGGCATGATGACTCAGACGACCTGCGTGTATACATAAGTTTGAATCTTATAACGTAACTCTGCCACATTTCTGTCTAGCTATCAAGTATGCTATGCAGCAAACTGTGAGTCGGGATTGGAGGACTCAATAAGTCTCGGTATGTGATTGTCATGATTGGATGTCAGTCAAACTCCTTGCTGAGGCAACACATAACGTCAAAGACCCCTGGTATAGCCTCATTTGTTGTGGTTGGGTATGTGTTTCAGTCTTCTAGCGGTAGTAGATCCTGGCTCCCTGTGTAAATCTGGTTCCTGGTGTTTTAGCTTGTTTAGCTAATGTGATCTATGTTTTCCCCTGTGTCCGTCCATCTTGCTTAAGTCCTGTTACCCCTCCCTACCTGTCAGCCTACCTGCCTTCCTTCCCGCCTGTCTATCTTCCTTCCTTCCTGCCTGCCTACCTGCCTGCCTACCTGCCTGCCCGCCTGTCTACCTTCCTTCCCGCCTGTCTATCTTCCTTCCTTCCTGCCTGCCTACCTTCCTGCCTGCC
>NC_048415.1:1250289-1252416 GCF_013103735.1 Etheostoma cragini
GTCTACCTGCCTGCCTGCCTGCCTACCTGCCTACCTTCCTGTCTACCTGCCTGCCTGCCTGCCTACCTGTCTCCCTTCGCGCCTGTCTACCTTCCTTTCCGCCTGTCTACCTTCCTGTCTACCTTCCTGTCTACCTACCTGCCTGCCTGCCTGCCTGCCTGCCTACCTTCCTGTCTACCTGCCTGTCTCCCTTCCCGCCTGTCTACCTTCCTGCCTGTCTACCTTCCTTTCCGCCTGTCTACCTGCCTGCCCGCCTGCCTGCCTGTCTACCTGTCTACCTGCCTGTTTCTCTCTGGATTGACGGAAGTTTTCCACATGTTGGAATTGTTTGTTGGACTCTAGACGACGCCATTACCACTTGGACGATGCCACAAAAAAGAGACACTGATTTACTGGAAACACTCTGGAAAGTGCACTGCACCCCCCACTCACCACTGGATCCCCTGGACACAACATCCCCTTGCCCCTTGCACTATTCCCTGTATTTATCTTTGTTAATTAAATTACTTAAAAGTAGTTCCTGTCACGTCGGCTTTTGGGTCCAACCTCCCGTGCCGTTCCATAACATCATCAGTCGGACAAAACTACATGGTGGTGTCTGTGCTGTGAATCATCACTATTGGATTTAATAATAGAAGAAGGAGGAAAAAAGTGACTTGACTTGACTTTGGGACTTGACTTGCCTTAAAGCAACACCAAAGCACTTTTCCTCTTTGGTCCCCCTACAGGTTGGAAGCAGAATTGTCCATTACAGCTGTCTCATAACAACTACAGATCCGCTACTCAATCTGGGAAACTTGAATAGTTAGTTATATATAGTTAGAGTATATAGAATAGTTAGATTAAAACCGGTTATAGCCGGTAGAGAGCCGCAAAGCGAATGCAGAAGTGCCGTTCACCCTGTTAAGAGTTGATGAACCCATGAAACGATTTTGGGAACTTTATTTTAAGGTACAAAAGAATCGTTGGTGTTGCTTTAACTATGGACTTGACTCGATTTGCCTGGAACTTGCCTGGAAAAAAAATACCTCTAGACTTCCTTGAGACTTATTAGGGACTTGAGCGAAGATGACTTGGTCGCAACACTGGGCAAAGGAAATGGAAAGTGAACTCATGGCTCTAATGCTGTTGTGGTGTCTGGTTTTCAACTCAGGGAGAAAGACGAGCTTCACTACAGAGGAGTAAAGTTTACGTCTATGTGTCGTGAAAAGACAGATGTACACACTTTATCCACAGTCTAAGACACAAACGGCAAAATTGTACAACTCTGCAAAACAAAGACAACATTAACAAAGTCCAGAGCGAAGTTCTTCGCCTCTAAGTTCTCTGCAGGTCTGTAACTCAACGTGAACTTCACTTTCCTGCACGACAGTTAGACGAGCAAAACGCCCACGTCACCCCAGCCTCCACACCCTAACTTTATGCCCACATAAAGAACACACTAATTCCCGAATTTGCGCTAAAACAGTGGCCCTGGGTGTAAATTGAAAGGTGCCAAATCCTCAACTATGAATGCAATTCTTTGAGGAGATAGCTGGATATTTGCATTTGCAGCAGCCGTACACCTCTACAGGAAGACAAGTACTCATACACCTCTACATGTTGTTTTCTCTGCCAGGTGAAGACAAATACAAAATATAAAATGCACGAACAGGCTGCTCACAGCAGAAAAAAGCACCTTTGATTTCACACTGTTTGGCTTCACGCTGCACAACATGGAAATGGCTGCATTCGGTGACAAAGAACCACTCATCAATTTTACCAACTACCTCCAAGACAGCCAGAAGCTTTTATGCTTCCACCTCACGTCCGTTGTGCATGAGTGCGTTAGTGTGCAAGTGTGTGTGTGTGTGTGTGTGTGTGTGTGTGTGTGTGTGTGTGTGTGTGTGGAGGCACTTCTTCAGCTCCCCAGCTGACTGTAAAAACGCCGGCTTCTAATAGGTTATTGACGGGCGCCAGAGAAAGATGATGACATCACCTCAGACCAATAGCAGGGCGCCGGGACAGACTGACGAACAGGGAGAATGGAGAGATTGGGGCCGAAAAGAAAAGATGGAGAGACGGAGCAAAGGAGCTCTTTTAATTTGTGTTGTTCTCAGCAGCTCCTGTCACCACGCCAGGGAGGGG
>NC_048415.1:1252660-1261572 GCF_013103735.1 Etheostoma cragini
GTCTCTACCTAGAGCGGCAGAGATTAATCCATTAGCTGTCAACTATGGATTTAATCGTCAACTCCTTTAATAAATTATTAATCTTTTTTTTTTCTTATGAAAATAGGTGAAAACTCTGATTGCAGCTTGTTAAAAGAAGTGAATATTTCTCGTTTCTTCACTCTTGTGTGACAGTAATAATAATAATAATAATTAAAGCTGCAAGCAGCGATGAACGGGCCCTCGTCTCTTTAATCGTCAACTCCTTTAATACATTATTAATCTTTTTTTTTCTTATGAAAATAGGTGACAACTCTATAATAATAATAGTAATAATAATTTATACTTTATTAATCCTGCAAGAGAAATTACAATGTTTTCACTTTGTTGTTAGAGCACAGTACAGGCCTGAACTACACACACTTAGAACTGAAATACACACACTTAGTACCTATACGTGCTCTATTGGAGAGATGTCTGAGTGAAGGCGCTGCGACTGCAGGACAGGCACCCGGACCAGTTGTGGGTTCGGTGCCTTGCTCAAGAGGACCTCGACAGTGCCAGTCCACCACCGTACTTCGGTCCGTATGGGGACTTGAACATGCAGCCCTTCGGTTCCCAGCCCAACTAAATACAGTCTGAGCTATGGCCAACTAAAAACGGAATATCTGAAAAGGAGCTATGAGGACGTCATCTTGGACTTTGAGGAACACTGACGGATTTTTACCATTTTCTTTGATTTTATAGAACAAACAACTAATCAAGAAAATAATCGACACTTAAAATAACAACAAAACCTAGAAGAAGTTGAAAAGACTAATCTGACACCATTTCACATCTAACGCTAAAGACTGTCCTAATATACTAACATTTCATGACTACAAATAGATTTATTTTGAAAAATTCAACCAAGCTACCTAGCTAAACCTAGCGGTAGCTAGTAACTAGTACCATGCAGATTTTCTGGTCTGCCGTACATCCAGATTAATGTCTCCAGTACCCGGAGGTCTGCCTTTATTTGCCGGTAAAGCTCCGCTGGATAACGCGCTTCAGAATTGGTAAATATCGGCAACTTTTCCTCTTTAGCATTTAGCTTAGCGCAGTGCCTAAGCAACCGTAATTACCACTAGCTCTAGCCGTTAGCTGCTTTCTGTTTGGTGCTAGATGGAGCACACCCATTGGTTCTTTGAAAATGTTCACCTGATTTAAATTTACAACCAAGACTTCAAACTTACGATAATATCAAACACGTTTGACTTTGTCTGAACATCCAGATGGCAAAAAGACAAAAGAACGAGTTTTATGACCACCCTACATAACTGTACTCACGTTTTTTTCAAAAGCAGTCCTCAATATAAATAACAAAATATTTTCTAAATCTTCGCATAGACATGTTCCAGTCTAAAATTTCACTTTAAATACGTCATCACCCTCAAGGACCAAAACTCAATTTTGCCCTCATTATATTATAAAAACAATCACATACACACATGCACAGTCAAAACATGTCTTCCACTATGAAAAAAATGTAGGTCCTTTGCTAAAATGTCCTTGGTTAAACCATGTCTTCAACTTCCCCCAAATGTCCCCACTTCTCAAAAATGTCCCTGCAGTCCAGGTATGATTTCACCTTCTGCAAATGTCCACACATCCACACAAATCTTTCACTTCAATATATTCTTAGAGTGCCCAAAAAAATGTCCCCACTGTCCAAAAATGTCACTTTCCACAAATGTCGTCCTCCTCAAGGTCTAAAACTCAATCTGGTCCTCACAAAGATAGAAGAACAACACACACACACACACACACACACACACAGACACACAGACACACACACACACACACACACGCACACACACACACACAGTCACTGAGCCAACACTGAGGGATGTGTGGGCACGGCAGAACCAACCAGCTAAAGCTAAAAAAAAAAGCTAGCTATTACTATGGCAGCGTGCGGGCCGTGTACCAATCGGAGGTCAACTGGATGATGTAATGTTCTCGAAAGCTTTGTGAGCCTGCGCATGCGCTCTCCCACACACACACAAACACACACAGGTAGAAAAATACTGTACATAAACACACACAGATCAGTTATCGCTGGAAGAGCCTAAGAGTTCCTGTACAATGCAACCACTCGCTGTTACATAACGCTGTTCCATAACTCATGCAGCAAAAAAAATCACAACAAAGCGAGGCAGAGCACTGCAGCAGCCAGACACTCTTCCTGCAGAGTGATGGATGTTGCATCATGCTCTACAATGATCCGTGAAAACCTCCCAGACCAGTTCTGCTAAACACAGATATAGGTCATTAACTGCGGTATCTCACTGCATGCAGTACATGTTAACAAAACACCCTTTCTTTTGTTTTGTTTTGGCTATTTGAGAAGATCTGAAACTGATCAATACACGGCCAGATGTGCATGTCCCAAGGTTAAACTTGGACCATTATAACTTGAAGAGTACGACAGGGAAAACTGTGGAAATAAGTTGAAGAAGAAGAAAAACAAACGCTTGAATTACTTTACAATGCACCTGCCAACACACGACATACCCTCCAGTTCCCAGGGTCACATGACAGTATTAATAACATTTACATGTTTAATTTTCTACACAATCAAACCAAATGTCTTGTATTTGCTCATCGGATCCAGCCAATGTTTAATTTTATAATCTAATAATCTTATTATTATCTTTATTGATCCACTATGAGGTAAATTACAATTAACACTCTGTTGTTATTACTCACAGGCCTGAAATACACACACCTTCTCTAATGGTGAGATGTGTGAGTGAGTGGGCTGCAACTGCTGATCAGGCACCCTGAGCGGTTGGGGGGGGGGGGGGTTAGGTGTCTTGCTCAAAAGCACCTTGGCAGTGCTAGTCCACCACCATACTTCGATCCACATAGGGATTTGAACATGTGGCTCTCCGGTTCTATATACTATAACTATATACAGACTGAGCGACTGTCATCTAAAAACTGAATATCTTATAAGGACATTTGAGGAGCTTTGAGGAACACTTACAGACATTTTGTTTTAACATTTTCTAGGATTTTATAGAACAAACAACTAATTGAGAAAACAATCGACAATAAAAATAATAATAAAACCTAGAAGACTTTGAAAAGACTAGTCGGACACCATCTCACATCTAAAGACAATCAGTCCTAATATACTCACATTTCCGGTTGGGGAGAGTTCTGGCCCGGCCGGGCTGGAGCTCTCTTTACCTTGTCTCTCTTGGTTTTGCTGTAATAATAGTTTTAGACAGCTGGGGACTTAATTTGATACACTAGTTAGGGCATAGAATTGAATATTGTTAGGGAGTAGTAGTTAGTCACATAGTTTTCAGATTTATCTATCATATAATCAAGAATATAATAAAACTAAACGGAGACTTGGCATACAGCCCGATCCGGTTGGGGAGAGTTCTAGCCCGACCGGGCTGGAGCTCTCTTTACCTTGTCTCTCTTGGTTTTGCTGTAATAATAGTTTTAGACGACTGGAGACTTATTTTGATACTCTGAGCTCCTCTCTCCTCGATCTTTCCATCTTTTCATTTATGTGCATCCATGTCCCAGAAATGCTTGTTACTAACCTAGCTCTTGGGAGTCATTCCCCGGAGTCCTTATGTTCTTTTCCCCCAGAATGTTCCCTTGGATCAGAGAGGCTCCAAAATCAGGGTAGCAGCTGTCGCCTTGGTCCCGCTCCATGTTCTGTGATGCCATGTTCTACTGCTACACTGCAGTGCCCTGCTACGTCCTGCTGTGCCTTGTAATGCTGCACAGCGTCCTGCCATGCCATGAACTACTACAAAGAACTGCTACAGACTACTAATTTTTTCTATTTTTGTTATTGCCACTCTTCATTCTAACCCCAACCGGTCGTCAGACACCGCCTACCAAGAGCCTGGGTCTGACCGAGGTTTCTGCCTAAAAGGAAGTTTTTCCTCGCCACTGTCGCACTGTTGCTTGCTCTGGAAGAGACTACTAGAACTGTTGGGTCCTTGTAAATTCTGGAGTGTGGTCTATCTGTATAGTGTCTTGAGATAACTCTTGTTATGAATTGATACTATAAATAAAATTGAATTGAATTGAATTGAATTTCATGACTAAAACTAGATTTATTTTGAAAAATTCAACCCAAGCTAGCTAGCTAAACCTAGCGCTAGATAGTAACTAGTAGCATGCAGATTTTCTGTTCTGCAGCACATCCAAAAACTAAAAGCTGTTTATCATCTTGGATTCTCCAGATACCAGTCCACGCTCCGTACAGGCACTTGAACCAGCAACCCTCCGGTTCCCAACCCGACTCCCTACGAACTGAGCTACTGTTTACCTGTTTTTGGACTACAGATGGAAACTAGCTAGTAGTTATATGTGGTCCAAAGTATCTCTTCTCTTTAAGATAAATGCTTCATGGTTATCTCTTAAGCCCCTTCATCTCAGAGTCATAACACACTGGTGTGTGTTCGTCCAGCAATGCTTTTTCTGATCAAAGATCTTGTCTGAAAATCACCAAATTTAAATGGTTTTCTTCTAAGTAGTCCAGTGATTATTGTCTCACATCCCTGGTTAAAAACAGGAACTGCTTGTAGCTATGGCAGCATGATTGTTCACGGTGCCCCTTCACCAGAATGTGGCTCCATGGCAACACAGCACTTGGCAATCAATGGATTTAAAAATAAAAATGGAAACTAGCAGTTCATGTTAGACACGAACTAAGGCTCAAGATGGTTTACATTAAGTGGCCACTTCATTAGGTACACATGTGCAATCAATACAAGAGCTCTGCCATGAATTTTCGCTTCACAAGGTTCTTGATGTTCACTTTTGAACCTCATTCGCACATAACTAGCATTGCTTGGGTACCTCTAGTAATTTGTAATGATTGAAGGTCATCTGTGACTCTGCCATGTCCGTAAGTTGTCAAGTAAATGGTTCACCCCAAAACTACCTTTTATATCTGACCAAAACACAGATGTTGTGTGATGTTAGTCCTGTGTGAAATAGTACTTGGGTCCGGACTCGAGGCACTTTTCTGTTGTCTCGGACTTGTCTTGGACTCGTTGGTATTTGTACTCGGACTCGGCCATTGGACTTGCCAAATATTCTAGCTGGTCTTAACCGAGTCCAGAAATTCTAAATCCATCTAGAACAGGCATTGTGATTGGTCACCTGGTTTACGCCTGGCTGCATCATGCACCTCAATCATCAGGTATCTATCATTTTCATTTTGGCCACAGACACAATTTCAGTGAGCACTTTCGTACTCTGAATTCTTCAGGACAAGTAATACTTTCACAAATTGGAACATTGGAATCGTTCTTAATTCACATGAGGTCCCCTGGTAATACTGGTCCTCTGTGGAAAGGGCTATTGTCGTGAGATGTTTAAACTCAATGACATGTTTATTACTGAGGTCCTAGTTAAAGGTGGTGTGGTTCTACATTATAATGAGGTGGTTGTAAATGTTACACACCTCTCAATACAATGCGGTCCAGTACAGCACCGTGGCCCGATCCCAAAGTGAGCCCTGGGGACTAAAGACTCACAGACTTAATGATCTCAGGTGCTAAGTGAGTGAGTGTGGCCACCTGGGTTTAGATAAGTATAAATAGAATTGGGACAGCACTTCACGAGATCACGTTACCCAAGAGGCTGCTGACACTTGCCGGTTTTTGGTATTTTCTACGCGGCCAATGGCTAGTGTTAGGGTTCAGGTCCATTGCGTTCCGTGGTCGTGTGTCATGCTCTTGTTTACCTTTATAACGTCAGGAACGCTTTGAACTGTGGGTAATTCCCATTGGTGAAGTCGGCATCGATGCAGACTCACGGAAAAGGGCTCGGTGAGTGTGAACTCAAACCCTCACGCCCTTTGAAACTCAACACTAGGACAACCCTACGCCCTTGTGAATTTAGCGCGTGAAGTCCTTGAGTCTGTGAGTCCGGACTTTGGGATTGGGCCCATCACTAACCATGTGCCGGATCGGAGCTCAGCTGTGTCCGCATATGCATAACTGCAGTAGACTATCATCTACATGTAAATAGATATTTCTCTCACTATGCATGGTCACAAAGAAGGTCATTATAAACAACTGGACAAACGCAGCAACACGGCAAAGATAAAGAGACGTGTCTTTTTCCGACTCATTACCGACACACCACTCCTCTCCGCCTTCCAACATTCAAGACCAAACTTTCCCTTTATGTGCGTTGTGGTAACATCACAGGAACATGTCAGCACAAACCGGCACACAAGACACCGTTTTTCATCTTTATTCAATAGGATCTGTCCGTGTCTGTTAGGACACTGTGCTGCATATGAAGCTGTTGTGACTACGGCTGCATTTCCCTGCATTTTCCACCGTAAAGTGCGTAGGATTTCTCTCATGCCGCCCCCTTTCTGTCTCAACGTATACATGGATGTGCGTGTCAAGCCGGCATGCTAAATTCCTCTGCGTGCCTACGTGTCAGCTCCTTTCAGTCAATTACTTTGAGTATGTGCATATCTTTGGCCCCATGCTGACCTCCCACCACTGCCCGAGGAGGCCAGGTGTGTGCGTGTCTTCTTCTACACTATGTATTTTCATCATGCTCAAAATACTGTATTGGATTTGCACCGCTGTTGACATTTTCTAGAGAAAATATGATGTGTGCACTGAGAAGAATAGCCCACACAACAAGTTTTATGATCCTCTGGATAAATCATTTGCAGGGGGATTTTCATAAAAGTCTAATTTTCACAGTCTGGAGTTTAAGGCGACTTTAGGAAATACTTTTAGCAGAAAGCCAGCCGTCTCCTCTCTAACTCTGGTGTGAAGGTTCGGTAAAGAGTAGTAGACTTCCATACGTTTAAGGTATATTTGCTGAGATAAAGCTTCAACCCGTGCACATCTCCTTGGATCTTTTAAAGAGATGACAGGGTTGTTGCTTTGTACATTTTACTGAAATGTTGTGCCATTTTTGGGAACTGATATCCCAACAGTGTTGAAATCTCTCACAGCTGCCAACGGGCAACATCTGCACATTCGCCAAGTATTTCAGGTATCATGATAGCTTTTTTAATCTCACAGAGAAATCGGTGTCTGAACAGCTGCGCTATTACTTACGATACACCCTCACCAAGGGCAAACTGCCTGTTTCGGCCCGCGTGACTTAATGCAGTCAATGTTTGTTAATGGTGTGCTGTTGTAAACTCTTGGAAGGTCTATGGGACCAATAACAATTGTCACTCTCTCTCCATCGACAACACACTCTCCACGCACTGAGACCCAAACCATCTAAAAAAATACATTTCACACTAGAAATATTACTAGACCATGGTTCCATTTGATGGGGACCGAGACCACATCATCCGACCAAGGTTTGGCTGTTTGGTCCGGATCAAACGAGGTATGGGTGAAAGGGCCCTTAGGGTGCTCTCAGATATACCACGTTTTCCTTGGTTCAGTTAGGCTGCAAACCAAACAACCAGTTAACCCTCCTGTTGTCTTTGGGTCAAATTTGACCCCTTTCCAAAAAGTTTCTATGTCACAAATTTTGGTTTCTTTTAAACTAATTGTCCAAAAAAAGTAACGTGGATGTTCCCAACAACGCTCCTCACACGTTAAATGAATAATCTGTTCACTACTCTCATTGAATTTCTGTGTTTTTTGTCCATTTTATAAGATTTGGAGAAAAAACAATTGGTAAAAGAACTTTTAAAAAGTGTGAAGAAAGAGAGAAAAATGTCAAATAATGCGACAAAAATTTGAAAAGATGTCAAAAAAAAGTTTTTAAAATGTCAAAAAAGGGACTAATGTAAAAAAGAAATTTAAAAAAATTGGGGAAAAACCCACAAAAATGTCAAACTTCTCAGAAAAAGTAAAAAAAAAATTGGGGTAGAGACACAAAAGAGTCAAAAAAGAAAACCAAAACCTTGATAAAAAAAATTAAAAACAATTTCAGGTGGCCGGGAAGAACACACGAGGATTAAAGAACACAGGAAAAGAGTGGCCCCAGTTTGCTTGATTACACCAGAAACACACGGCAGCCATGTTTTTTTAATGCCGCAGCGATCGTTTCGGCGTCTCCTAAGTTTCTCCTGCGACCCGTGAGCGAACGTGTCAAACCATGAAGGTAATCACATACAGGCTTTACAGAATAAACCACATTTCAAAATAAAAGTTCTGAAGAAGTTAAAACATCTCTTTTCAGAGCATACATACAGCTCCTCTATGGTACAGCTACAGTAAAGCAAAGATAAACAAGATAAACGTGGCGTGTAATGATCCCCACCTTCCACGCCGTGCTGAGGAATCTTATGTGCATATTAATATGCAGATTAACCGGGTCAAATAATACAATTTTAAATGCTATAACCAATCCTGCACTTAGTGATATCAGATATTCGTCACTGGATCACGCACCTGTACCTGTTTTAATTACTAGGCATTGCTATTTGTAGGTTTGTATGTATGTGTGTGTCTCTTTTGTGATGTTTTTGGGGATCAGTTTGTCCATATGTGTTTATGTTGGTGTTTTGGTTTGTACCCCTCTTGTAATGTGTTGAGTGTAGTTTCTATCTGGACCTTGAGTCTGTAAATAAAATAAAGTTAAACACCCAGGTTTATGGTGATTTTGGCTGTCTTGATTCCTCAGCTGTGTCTACAGCGACGCACGCACACACTCACTCACTCATTCACTCACACAGTCACACACTCACTCTCACACTCACACACTCACTCACTAATACACTCACTAACACATTCACTCACACACTCACTCACACACTCACTCACTATTACACTCACTAACACACTTACTAACACACTCACACACTCACACACACACTAATACACTCACTTACACACTCACTAACACACTCACTCACACACTCACTAACACACTCACACACTCACTCACACACTCACTCACTAACACAC
>NC_048415.1:1261672-1271077 GCF_013103735.1 Etheostoma cragini
ACACACTCACACACTCACTTACTAACACACTCACTAACACACTCACTCACTCACTCACACACTCACACACTCACTCACACACTCACTCACTAATACACTCACTAACACACTCACTCACTCCCTCACACACACAGCGGCTACTACAACGCTTCAGCGTGCAGGGTGGTTCTGGCGTAAGGGTCCCAGTGGCCCTGATAATGCAGCAGACCACCCCCCCCCCACTGCCAGAACCATCCAAAATAAGTCACCTGATAGTCCGTATGACACTGCATGTGTTCCCCTGTTGGTTTGGTTGTAGTAAGAGTGTAAGACTAGACTGTAATTGAAGATTTTTTCCCCCTTGGACAAACTAAAAGTGTGAAAAAATGACGTTGACAAATTACTTGAATGACAGAAAAGTTACTTTAGGTCTTATTTAACAGCAAGATAAAAGTGGTAATGGACTCAATTTCTAAATGTGAAAATGGAGACAATGCATTGAACCTCTTTGCAGGGAAAGCACAGTAATAACTAAGGCTAATGACGGTGAGTCAGCATTAATAAGAGCAAAGGTCTGCATTTCATAGGCGTCACATCATACTGGAGTTGATAACACATGTTTTTATCTTTCCTCTTTCCTTCACTCCCTCCCTTCTTTCTCTCCTCTCCCCTCCTCTGAGTGGAGTCTAGAGTTTGATTCTGTGAGTTCCCCACTTGCTCCCAAAATAAAGTGCAGAGTCAGAGCACTCCCTGGTGGTGCCAGAAACGAACTTCAGTGACTCAAACTTGGCCAATTTGGGTGTGAGTTACTTAGTCTCCATTCAGCCTCAGCAGCCCGATACGACCCGTTACGGTCCCAGCAGGAGGTTTCCCCGGTTTGAATACAAAGAAACCCGGCAGAGATGAAATTTGGGAGCTTTGGGCTGTTGGTGCTGATCCACATGTTGCTTCTACAGTGTGTTAGTGTGCAGAGATTAATAGAAGTGCTGCCTTTTAATACAGCAGAGGCTCTAAATACACCACTACACACCTTTAAGGTCTATTTTAGTTTCAGTTTTTGACACTTTTAAGACATGGAATCTGTAATATTTCTGGCTTTATCTACCTGTTACAGTAAAGCTTTTCATTCAGACGCATTCGCAAATGTCCGGTGAAATATTACAAGGGGAGAAAATCATAATATTGGAGAAATATCACAAAACCAAATTGGTTTTGAAACATGACCGGGGAGCTCACATGAAGTCACAATAACTCAATGATACACGGCACCTGGTGCATAAGATTAAAATTGGAAATTATCAATGTTTTTAACTTTTTAAAAGTTTTTTTTGTCCCTTTTTTCAACACTGTTGACCCTTCTTTTCAATGTTTGTCACTTTTTTGGACGTTTTCAACACTAACACTAACTTATTAACTTTAGTTTTACAGTTATTTAGGGAACTTATGGTCAATAAACCTAATTTATAGGAAATTATACATAATGTTTGAGTTAGAAAAGCAGAAATTAGGAATTATTGAGACTAAAATTAAAGGAATGGATGTTGATGATAATCACAGACTGGAATATGTCAACTTTTACTCAATACTATTTCAAAAACACTTCAATTTGTTTTTCAAATGCTATCAAATTAAATAAGATGCCCCAAAATTAATGAAGTGAGATCTACGTGAGAAAGTAGAGATTTGTACTTGGCAAAGAGCGTTGTGTGGGATCAATCATGTTATTTTGGGGAATTAAAAAGAACATTAATATAGGAAAACGGGTCAATTTGACCCGAAGACAACATGAGAAGAAGCAACGGCATTGAGTTATAATCTTGTCGTGATATAAAGGGAGAAAAAATGTGCATTAGTGATGGATTTAAAAACTTGTTTTGATCCTGAACGATTTAATGAATAAGTGTGAGCGAGTGGAACTTGTGCCTCTCGCTCATTTTGTCATCATTATGTATTAGAGAAAATATTAAATTTGTCTGCCTAATTCATGAAGTCTGACAGCGTCTAAGCACAGTTAAATGAGACGTTAACTGTACCTCTAACATGCTGTTTGAGATTCATTCAGTCAGCAGCTGGGTGGACACGACTGTGTTTACATGCACACCAATATTACACTATTATCACAAATAAGATGATGAATTTGATACGGGTCATGTAAACAGCATATTTCCTTTGGATAGTCAAAAGAAAGACTATTTCCAAATATAGCATTTTAAGGTGGAGACCTGTGTGTTATGCCGGTGTTATGCACCAGTAATACAAAAAAACTTATTTATCAAAGATTGTTGAATCCTCTAGATAGGCATAATATTCTATTAACTCACCAATATGGGTCACTTTACTACCATGGCTGTCTCTTATCTTGATAATGAGATCTCAGAAGCTTGAGAAAGAAAGGAAAGCACCGGGGGGATTTTCTTAGATCTATCTAAAGCTTTTTATAGAGTAAGTTGTTCTATACTTCTCCTTAAACCTTAACATAAGGGAGTTAAACAATCCACAAGTTATCTAGAAGACAGGAAACAGTTCTCTACTATCAATGATATCAATTCTTCTCTTTGCAATGTCACTTATGGTGTACCACAAGGATCGGTTCTTGGGCCATCTTTATTTTGACTCTAATGATCTATGTAACGTATCGAACAAACTGTGTAAGGTATTGTTTGCTGATGACACAACTGTTTTTTATTCCCATAAGGACCTTGGTGAAAGAGTGAAAGTACTAAATTAAGAACTCATTAAGACAATGCTTGGTTTAACTGTTAAAACATTATCTCTTAATATTAAAGGTGCCCTGCCACACGTATTTCATGACTTTGTGGTAATGTCAAAGTTCTACCATGGACTTCGTAACCTGTTGAACCTTGTTTCAAGCCATTCTAGCGTGATATAGAAAGCCTGCAGGAAGACTCAGCTCCATTTGGGCCAGTTCTAATTAATATTCAAAGAGCTAAGCTGCTTGACTCTGATTGGCTAACAGCTAGCCAATGAGAGCCTGGCTATCAGCATCCTTTAACCAGCTCATGAATAGTAATGAGCTCAGGTAACATGACGTCAGACTAACCAGCTGTTGTGATTGTCTGATTTACCAAACACATCCTTCTTTTGTAGGAAGCGTTCCAAACATTTTCAAAGACTTGGGTATCAACACACACACACACACACACACACACACACACACACACACACACAACCAGCCAACAGTTTGCAGGGCTGCAGCAGAGATGCGGGGCCAAAAGAAAACAACACATTTCTGGTCAAACAAGTCCGACACCAATGGGAAAACACTTAAAAATGCTATTTTGCCTCGCTCCACGTAGACATTAATATTAGTGGAAGACTCACTTAATGTAAACAGCTTAGTCGGAATATTGTCTTCTTCAGAATAAAGGCAAAACAACTGAGTAATATCCACATGAACATGTAGTCACTGTGTATTTTTATCAATCTTGTGCATTGCGTTAACTCCCACTACACATTTTAATCAGCTTTTCTGCACAACCAGAACGTGTCACTTATGCTCACACTGCACAGATGAAATGACCAGTCATGACGGGGTGGGGGGGGCGGGGGTGCACCATAGATGTAGATGAATTATTGAGTCTCTTCTACAACCTAGAACATTTGAGACTTGTGCCAAATCTATATATTGGATTTGGAAACGTTCATACGTTTCAGTGCTTTGATAAATCAACTTATTTAATGGAGTGTGTACCTGAGTCCAAAGCCTGCCGCAGCTCTGCAGGTCCACTGGAGGATGGGGGGGCTCGATACAGAGACTCACTGCTCAAACCTGCAGGATAAAAAAACACAACAGGTAACTATGACTATTTGATAGCAATGGTCTGTTGTTGTTGTTGTTAATTGCTTTGTGATTCTGGATAGTCTTTGTTGTGCATCTGTTTTTATCTTTTATTATCTATTCATGTGAGGTGTCCTTGAGAATCAAGGAAGGCTTTAATGATTAAAATGTATTACACACACGCACACACACACACACACACACACACACACACACACGCACACACACACGCACACGCACACACAGACACATGTATTTTCTCACCGTGTTTCTCGACGGCTTCGATGAGTCTCCGAACAACCACAGGAGCCGCTTCAGACAGAAACTCCACCTCCACACCTGGGAGAGAGAGAGATAGAGAGAGAGAGAGAGAGAGAGAGAAAGAGAGAGAGAGAGAGAGAGAGTTCAATAATTAAAACATTAAAACGACAACTTAAATACAACAGCCATCGGTCTTTTATTATTTTCTCTCTTAATAATTAATGACGTACAGTGAACTCCACCATTAACTTTTAATGTGCCCGCCTTCACTTGTAATAATAAATTCACTCATAAATAACTAATATTCAGGAAAGAACTTTGTTGTTTTACTGCGTAAACCGGTTTCTGTACAACACAAGATGACTATAGATCTAAACAGGTCTCTGAGTCCGGCTGAGAGGTCATTACATCAAATCAAGTTTACAAGTTCTCAGTATTGAAGTAGTTGCTGCTGTGTCTGGAAATCATCAGAAGGTCAAAGAAATAAAAAATATATAAAAATATAGTTAAATTAGTTTCATCAGACAGTTACACCGTGAGCATTTTCTTTGCAATTTCTACAAACCATCCATCTAAATAGATGAAACAGAGTGTGTGTGACTGCGTTTTCCATCTAGGGAATGAACTATGACACACACACACACACACACACACACAAACACACACACAGACACACACACACACACACCTTGTTCTTCATACTAGTCCTGTGATTTTTCCCGACATCTTTAGGTTTACTCATAAGAAAACAACAACTATGAAACATTTACCCAGTTAGAAAAGATTAATACTAATTCAACTGAATAGCGTTAATGTTCTGAGGACTGAGGACCACAATGGAAATAAATCCAGGACTTGATTGTGTTTTTATCCTTGATTGTGTTGGATGTCTTTTCCTGTGCAAGGCGTTCTCATTTCAACCAAATAAATCAAATCAAATCAAAGCTTTTAATTTCTTTTGGGGTTAAAGAAAGTTACGTTCTTCTGGGAAACCAACAAAACACCCATGTGGCGGCAATGCAATGAAATTAGAAATATCTGAATCGGGAGAGGGCAAATCAGCTGTAAACAATCAGATAATACCTGCATGAATTTCAAACTTGCGCATAAGCTGCCTGCCAGCAGCTAATCCACAGGAGAGGATGTAAAAAAGGTAACGCAACATGTGGGATTTGATTACAGTCCATAGGCTGCTGCAGCCGCCATCACTGCATCCACTGTTGGGAATCAATTAGACAGAAGAGAAAGCGCATTTTTCTTATTAAAGATGAAATGCATCAGAGTTTTCAACCAATGCAGGATGTATAGAGCTCAACAGGGTGGTTCTGGAAGTAAAAACTGTTACGTTTCTGGCTAAGGATTTTAATTATCAACCACAATGTCTGAACCATCCAAGGTAGACTCATCCCGATCTAGCAGAAGTTTCTAAAAGCCTGCGTGAAATCGACCTTTGTTTTTAGAAAAACATGCTTTTGTTGGTGACCATCTGCAGAAATACCACAGTATCCACAAATCGAAGCGTAACAGCGACGCCTCTGATTGGTGGCCCCCTAGCGGTTAGTAGATAGTCTTGTACCTTTGCCGTTTTCAAAATGTCATTTTTTTTTTGGTTTTTTGGTCAGCAACATTCAAAAAAAGAAAGAAAAACGTTAACATACGTCACACTTTGTGAATCCAAAACACAGAGCAATCCAAACCTCACCTTCATCAGACTTTCCACCGACACCGTGACTTTCCACTGACACATTTGGGAATGCAACAAGTCAACGAGTCAATGCAATCGGACACAAGTGGGATAAAGAACAGAGAAGAAGCAAAGAGAGAGCAGGATATCATCGGCGTAGAGGGAGTACTACAGATATCAAACCGGGTCCTGCATATTCTACATTAATAAATTAAACAAATTTAATTGTTCCTCTGCGGAGAAGTGCATTTAGTCAGAGTGCACACATACACTCTGTTAAAAAAAACACCTTAAAAACTGGTTCATAACACATCAGACATGTCAGCATTAATAAGAATATGTACTTTTTCCCCTAATGTCTGTATTACATTTGTACACTGTATTTATCAACAGGATTTGAAGAGTTTCATCTGTTTTACTACTTTTTTATATTTGTATTGTTGACTTTAATCTTCTTATTAGTGTTTTTTAGGGAGACAATTTTAACTTTATCTGTCCAGGGACAACGGATGAAAAACAGCCTTTTGGCTAATTCTGGTGCATTTACAGCAATGTTGATTAATTTACACTGTCCCTGTCAAATAAATTAATAAAATAAAAATAAAATAAAATTTCAGACTGACTGACTTGTCATGTGCATTCTTTTTAGACCGAATGGCAATACAATAATAATATAAATAATCATAATAAATACAAATTTACAGTCAAATCGATGGGCACCAATGTACAGCATTGTGAAAGAATCCAATCAGAACTGAGGCATTTATTCCCAGCCTACTTATATTGATAATTCTTGCCTGATCTCTTTGTTTTAACACATTATAATGTATTATCTTCTAGATTATACGTCATAATGTCTAATCTTCTGTATGTCTGTAATGTAATATAATAATCTTCTAGATTAGCCAAATCCATATCATGGCTCATGCAGCATCTCTACAAGTGTCCTGCTAATAATCTGTTCACGTTTTGTTTTCTTTGTTCTATCTCTACTTATTAATGCACCATAATTTCTGTCACAACTCATTCTTGTCCCTCTTTCTTTCTTTCTTCTCTTTCTTTCATCCTCTTCAGCATCATTGTCATCCCTGCTTCCTCTCCACTGCTCAGCTATTCCCTCTCTCTTTTGTTCTTTTGTTGTGCCGTTGTGTCATATCACAACACACACCCACACACAGCTGAGTGTCAGATATATTGAGTTTAATGACACTTGTCTTTTGATGCACACACAAACACACACACACACACACACACACACATAAAAATAAGCATATTGTCTTTTGACAAAACCAACATATCTGCCGTCTCTACAGGTGTACAGACCTGCATCAGCTGTGCTGATTGAGTTTGGTATTGTATGTGTGTGTGTGTGTGTGTGTGTGTGTGTGTGTGTGTGTGTGTGTGTGTGTGTGAGCAACGGCAGATGAATTTCCGGAGATATAGGTCGTTAAACGTACAGTGCTTCCATTAACGTCACTGTCACAAAGCATCACCGAGGCAATATCTCAACCAGGGGAGAGGACGAAGGAGAAGAAGAAGAAGAGAGGAAAGAAGAGGAGGAGAAAAGGAAGGACAATCATAAGAGAAGAGAAGAGGACAAGGAAGTGTGGAGAAGGAAAAAAGACAAAAGGAGAAGAAATTGAGGAGGAAAGAAAAGAAAAGAAGTACAACAGAGTAAGAAAATAAAAGAGAAAAAGACAAAGAAGACAAAGAAGCGGATTAGGGAGAGTGGGACATAAAAGATGAGATGGGAGAACAAAAGACAAAAAGACAAAAGAACAAATAGAGAGACAAATAGAGAGACAAAAGAATAGAGGAGAGGACAAAGAGAAGAGGACATCAAAGAAGAGAATGAGTGAAGAGTACAAGAAGAGAAGAGAAGAGGACAGACAGTAATTAAAGGGATGCAAGATAACAAAGACAAGGACAGAAATAGAAAAGCAGGGAACAAAGAGAGAAAGACTAAGAGAAAGAAAGACAAAAGCAAATAGGACACCAATAATAGAATGAAGAGAGAAGGGTAGAAGAGACATGAGAGGAGAGGGAGAAGACAAAGGAGAAGAATGGACAGAGCAGGTGATAGGGAAGAAGAGACGATTGGGCAAAAATAAAGAGGACGAAAGAAGACAGGAACAAAGATATAAGAGAGAAAACATAGGAGAGGAAAAAAGAGGATAGGGGACAAAAAGAGGAGAGGAAAGAGAAGAAGAGGAGGTAAAGAAAGAGAAGAAGAGGAGGAGAGGAAAGAGAAGAAGAGGAGGGGAGAGAAGATGCGTGAAAAGAAGAGAAAAGAGAAAGAGAGGAGAAAAAAGAAGAAGAGAGAGAAAACAAGGGGAGAAGACGAGAGGAGAAGGGGAACAATAGACAGAGCAGTGGTTGAGCTCTGCAGCAGATACTATAGAGAACGTATGGAGCCACACACAAACACACACACGCACGCACGCACACACACAGAGACACACACACACACACACAAAGACACACACACACATGCACGCACGCACGCACGCACGCACACACACACAGAGACACACACACGCACACTAGGTAACACATCCACTGAAATTACTGTAAATACTCTGCTGGGAGAGAGACAAAGAGGGAGACATACTCAAAGACTGTGTGTGTGTGTGTGTGTGTGTGTGTGTGTGTGTGTGTGTGTGTGTGTGTGTGTGTCATTGAGGTGTTCTGTCATTAAATCATGCTCCATTACATTATACTGCATGGGGCCTACTGCACATTCCCCTGCAGGAACACAAAGAGATATGAACACACATGCCTGTACTGGTCGCACACACACACACACACACACACACACACACAGACACACACACAGACACACACACAGTTCCCCGTATAGACAGCTGTGGTCTCCTATCAGCAGGGTTTGAAAATGATTTATTGATCAGAGTTGGCATTATGAAATGGACCCCGAAACGCTGCTCTTTTCAATTTGAACTGATAACACACACACACACACACACACACACACACACACAAGATAACAGCCATAGATTGAGTGTGGTGCCCATGGTGCTGCTGATAAGTCATATATTAGGCCTCTCTCTTGATATTTAATACTTCATATTTAGGTAAAATACTTGAACACGGGGGAATAAAAAGGGGGCTTCATTTATTTTTTATGTTCACGAGATTATATGTAAGTTTGATCTTTATCTCGAGTCCCTCTGCAGAGATTCAAAGCCTGTGATCTTTCTCCCTGTCCTCGGTCGGCAGGCAGCGCTGCTGCAGCAGGCGGTGCTCCGTCCTGCAGTACCACCCACAGACAGCAGGGGGCGGCTGACTCCAGCCCTCTCTGGACACCGCTGTGGTCTCTCTACAGGAACGCTGCTTCAGAGGGACGTGAGAGGTTCTCCTCCGTCCTTCAGAGGGACGTGAGAGGTCCTCCTCCGTCGGTCCTCCTCTGTCTTTCAGAGGGACGTGAGAGGTCCTCCTCCGTCCTTCAGAGAGACGTGAGAGGTCCTCCTCCGTCGGTCCTCCTCTGTCTTTCAGAGGGAGGTGAGAGGTTCTCCTCCGTCCTTCAGAGGGACATGAGAGGTCCTCCTCCGTCCTTCAGACGGACATGTGAGGTCCTCCACCGTCCTTCAGAGGGACGTGAGAGGTTCTCCTCCGTCCTTCAGAGGGACATGAGAGGTCCTCCTCCGTCCTTCAGACGGACATG
>NC_048415.1:1271177-1279520 GCF_013103735.1 Etheostoma cragini
AGAGGTCCTCCTCCGTCCTACAGAGGGACATTAGAGGTCCTCCTCCGTCCTACAGAGGGACGTGAGAGGTCCTCCTCCATTCTTCAGAGGGACGTGAGAGGTCCTCCTCCGTCCTTCAGAGGGACGTGAGAGTTCCTCCTCCGTCCTTCAGAGGGACATGAGAGGTCCTCCTCCGTCCTTCAGAGGGACGTGAGAGATTCTCCTCCGTCCTCACAGGCAATCCTGGAAAGTACATTTACTCAAGTACTGTCCTTAAGTACACATTCAAGACCCTTCTACTTCACTTGAGTCTTTTTTATTTCATGCCACTTGCTACTTCTACTCCACTACAATACAGAGGAAAGTATTGTACTAATGAAGATTGCTGCACACAACACACATGTTGATAAAATACTATGTTTTGGTATGAATTAAACTAAAGCCGCTGCATCCGACTCCGCTCTGTAGCATGTTTTGTCTTCTAAAGCCGCGGTGCAGGTGTGTTTTTTCTTCTAAAGCCGCGGTGCAGGTGTGTTTTTTCTTCTAAGGGCGCGGTGCAGGTGTGTTTTTTCTTCTAAGGCCGCGGTGCAGGTGTGTTTGGTCTTCTAAAGGCCGCGGTGCAGGTGTGTTTTTTCTTCTAAAGCCGCGGTGCAGTGTGTTTTTTCTTCTAAAGGCCGCGGTGCAGGTGTGTTTTTTCTTCTAAGGCCGCGGTGCAGGTGTGTTTTTTCTTCTAAGGGCGCGGTGCAGGTGTGTTTTGTCTTCTAAAGGCCGCGGTGCAGGTGTGTAAAATCTGTGACTCTGGGTGGGGCGGGGGGGGCGGTGCTGATCTCCAACATTTGAAGCCTTCAGTTCGTATTGATGATTAAAAATGATTATTTTACAGTACAGCAGTTATTTGCAAAAAAATGTTTATACAGTACTTTTATTTCTTAAACAAACGCTCGGGCCTGTAGAAGGTTTTGTTCATTGGTTTCAACGTATTACGGAGTATTTGAACGTATAATAACTGTAAAAAAAAATAAAGCTTACTACTTCATGGATTTCGCTTATCGTGGGTTCTTCTAGGAACGTAACCCCCGTGATAAACCAGGGTTCACTGTACTCCATTGCCTTGACCTCACTTGTGTTCTCTTGTGTTGTTCACAGCGTCTGTCAAACCCAAACAACAGACATCGGTCCACATCAACAGTCTAAGCATTTAAGTGGCTCATTACGTGGACTTGCAAACTGGATGTAGATGGTCACTTTCTATTCTGCCCACTCTCCGTAAAAAGGCATGCACTCTTCTCTCGTTCTCCTTCCTCTCATTCATCACCTCTTATAGAAAACTCAATGTGTGAATGTCTTACTAATAAAAAATGTGTTGCATGGTATGACACTCTTTGATTTCTAATCTGTGGACTAACATTTCAGTTGATAGTCTGTTGTTTGTCGTGTGAATTCTGCATTTGAGTTGTACCTTTTGTCTGTTTTCCGGCTCCATTACTAAGACCTTTTCCCTCCAAAAGATTACTCAACTAGTTGGCTTCCTATTCTACAAGCAGGATGTGGGAGAAACCAACTGTTTGGGATCAAGAGGGGTGTTATGGTTAGGGTTCTGGATCTGGGGTCACAAACTGGGGCAAGTTCAATTGTAGTTGTGGTGTGTCACAAAATATCCACAAAAATGCAGAGTTTTTATGTCATTGTTGCGGGCAAAAAAACTCGATTTTCGCACGTTTGCTTCAAAATGTGTGTGTGTGTGTGTGCCTGTGTGCGTGGGTGTGTGTGCGTGTGTGTGTGTCCAGAAAGCATACCGGCCTTCGCTGATGTGAGACGTCTGAGTGGCTTTTATTGATCTGGACTCTTTGTTTGCATTCCTCTAGGAATAAAACCTCTACATTACTCAGATCAGTGTGTGTGTGTGTGTGTGTGTGTGTGTGTGTGTGTGTGTGTGTGTGTGTGTGTGTGTGTGTGTGTGTGTGTGTGTACACTAATCACATTACTGCAGGCCAAAGTGATGACATCAGGAGAGCATTGTCCATTATGGGGGATTGCATGCAAATCCAGATCTGTCCTTGTATACTTGTGAGGACCCTCATTGACATTATTACCATTAACCCTGAAGTCTTAACCCTAAAACAGTCAATTTAAGATGAAGGAACGTCCAAACATGTCCTTACTTTCCAAAAGCATCACTTTTTTGAATCCTTTCCCAGCTAATTTCATTTTCCAATGTCTTCAATTTCCAGAAATGTTTTTCAAGTATGTCCTCACTTTGTCTAAGCTTTCCAAAATGTCCTCGCCAAAAGAGACCGCTCCCTTTTCTTAGAAATGTCCTCGCTTTCTAGGAATCCCCTCGAGTTAAACAAGATGATTCTGACCTTCCAAAACATCACATCACTTTCCAAAAAATGTCCTTATTTACAAAAGAAATTCTGTCTTTGACAAAGAAATGCCGCACTCTAAATGTTTGAGGTCCCCACAAGGACATCAGCGTAGAAAAAACAACACAAATACAGAACAGAAGATGACACCAGAACATGTGAAAGTGTGTGTTGTGTGCTTGGATCGGGACACATTCGTCACATTAAGCACGAAGCTGACTGTCACACTGACCTCTGACCTCTGCCGTGTGTTTGTGCATGCGTGATGTGATGATTTCCATGTCTGTATGTATTTATGCGTGCAGCTGCTGCCCATCCATTGGAATGTGTGTGTGTGTGTGTGTGTGTGTGTGTGTTTTCCATTCATCACACAGAACCCAGTCTGATGGTTTCTGTGTTTTCTGCTCCCCGACCCAAACCCAAACCCGGCCTCCGGTCTCTGGCATGGACTTCCTGCTTTCAGCTCTTGCCTTTGGCTGAACTCATATTATTTGGCAAACTCCCATCATGCTTTGCTCCTTTTTATTGGCCAACAACTGCGGGAACAAACTAGAACAAAGTGTCACAGCCAACCCAGAGGGAGAGCCAATCGGCCGAGCCCAGAGCGGGGGTAACACACAGTGCAGAGGGTGTTTATGTTTGTGTGTGTGTGTGTGTGTCATTGTGGAAATGATTTCTTTTCAACGCACATGGCCATGACAGCTACAAAGACATACACAGCACTTGCTATTTAACCCTCCTGTTGTTTAGAAAAACTCTCTAGATCAGAACTATGACAAAAGAACGTTGAAAAAAGGGACAATTGTTGAAAAAGAACTACAAAAAGCAGCAAAAAAGTCCCAAAAAACTGTAATTTTTTTAAACGCTGAAAAAGTGACCACACAAAATCAGAAAAAGCGTCCAAAAAAAGTTGCCATTTGACAAAAAAATTACAAAAAGGTGACAAAAAATTGGAAAAGAATTGACAAAAACATCTAGAACAGTGTAGAAAAAGATCAACAAAATGTTGACATTTGAACCCAGAAGAACACAAGGTTGGAGGTTGACGGGAAGACGAGACGAGGGTCAAACGACGTGGACAGAGGACAGTTTTAAAATAGCAAAAGACACAGAAGACAAGGCCCTAAGGCTGTTGGTTCCTGGGAAAATTGCCATTACAGAAAACAGCAATGCATCATTGTTGTGTCCTATGCTTATCTTTAAAAAATTTAAAATGAAACTGTGTTGTGAGGTGTTTCTAGATGCATATCTTCAGTGAGAACCAATGGGCTCGGAGCAGAGTGTGACAGACCAGGACCAAGAATGATCTGAATTCTTCTTCCACCAAGGGCCAAGAGGAGGAGGTAGGATCGTATAGATACATCCAGTAATTGCCACAGTTGAGGATTAGAGTGCAGAGACCAGCACCTCCCTATTAACCCTCTGAGCCCGAGACACTTTTACGTTTACGGAGGTCTTTTCCGGGTCTTTCTAGCCTCTACAGGGGATTTTCTATCCAGCCTGGAACTTCAGCCTCTTTGGGCTTTAAATCCATACTGTTATATCCAAGATGGATCAACTTTATGTCCATAATTCATCGCGTTTTGGCTAATTTCTGCAGCTGGCTCGCTCCTCCGTGTCTGCCCTATCTCTCTCCTCTGTGACTGTAAACAGGAAATAAAGGCCCATATGCCATAGATAAAGTCACCCCTCTTGTATGGAAGGCCAGAGGGGACAAAAATGCCAATATACTCTATGGAAGGCCAAATTGTGCACTATTTAGACACATATTTGCTTGTATAACATTGCTGTGAGTGTAATATCAATAAATATGACATTATTATGTTATTATTGGCATAGGTAAATGTCTTGAGAGCTAAAGCGTCTTGACTTTCTTTAAAAAAATGCATGTATTTTGTCATCTGTATAAGTTATAATGATTATTTCTTCACAGTGGGACTCCCAAGACATATGAGAAGTGTTTTAGAAAGGAAAATGGCTTATTCATTAATTATCTGTCTGTGATATCAATACATATCTGGAAGATTCATTTATTTATCTTTAAGGCCCTACAACCATTATTAACATGCAAGTGACCTCACTGCAACCCAAATATTCTAATAACCCAGTTTGTCCTAAAAAGAAATGATGTTCATATCTTGACTGTAGACAACATGTTTTACAAGTTATTATAAAATACATCCAGACGGAAATTAGACTGTAAAAATGGCCTCAGGGACACCAGGGTTAAATGGTTCCTCTCTAACGTACACCAGCTCTGTATTACTCTTCAATGGGAGCACAGGAGCCGGGGTGCATTCCAAACTAAAGACAAACACAGTGAAACGATATCTCAACACTGTCCGATCTCAAAAGTACCCATCAGCAGATTCTGGTTGTTTTCATGAATACAAATGTGCTCTGCAGACGTCGACCTTTCACCGGGTTCCCGCTAACTTCTGCAGACACACACAGTCACGCTCAGAAGGACTCTAAAACAACCTTAAATGTAGAGTGTGCAGCTTTGCCTTGAAGAACAAATGAGCAGATTTAAGTGTTTTTAACCCTCTTGTTGTCCTCCGGTCAAATTTGACCCGTTTTCAAAGTTTCTGTGTCAGAAATACAAGTGAATTAAACCCAAATAGCCTAAAAAAGTAACATTGATACAAGTAAAATGTAAAATAAAGGATTGGATCGTTACTGTGATTGAATTGTGGGGTTTTTTATTCAACTTTATAGCATTTGAAAATAAATGTAAATGGTTTCAAATTTTTTCAAAACAGTTTCCTGACTAAACTGACTGATATTCAGTATATTTATGCATGCACACTGGTCGTCATAAGTTTACTAAAATACAAATGTACACTACCGGTCAAAAGTTTGGGGTCACTTACAAATTTCCCTTTCACTCCATTATAGACAGGATACCAGCTGATCTGGGTGGGGGGGCTGATCTTTAATGCAATATCTACATTTCCCATTATCAGCAACCATTCATCCAATGTTCCAAAGGCACATTTTGTTTACTAATCTGATATTATTTTAAAAAACTAACTAAGAAAACATTAAACAACCCTTTTTTGCAATTATGTAAGCACATAATGTAATCTGGAAACTGCTGCCCTGGTTAAAAAAAACAAGGCAACTGATCTCAGCTGAGATTCTGTCTATAATGGAGTCCAATGGACATTTGTGAGTGACCCCAAACTTTTGACCAGTAGTGTAGTTATAGAAATCACAAACATGCTAACAACAAACAACACACAGCAGAGCCAGTCCTCCCATTCAAACACACAGGTAAGGTTTGAGTGTCCACTGCCTGTGGAAGTGTTGTGTCCAGTCATTCCCTTCAGATTCCTAGTCAAATGTCTGTTTTCTTTCACCACGATTGCGTTGCTCTCTGCAGAAAAGCGTCTGTGATTTCTTTCCTTCATCTTAACAGAGTGAAGTTTTCTGTGTGTCGGCGCGACAGGACAGAAACCGATTGCTGTTGACCCCCATCAAAGCTCCCTGACCCCGTCCAGTTTTCAGAAGGCAGAAGAACACAGAGGTGGAGGCAGCGGATCTCAGGGAATTACTAGAATATATAGAGTGGAGAATCAATGGGAGTTTCCATCCACTACTCTCCTGCAAACAAAAGGAATGGCGTGCGTTGAGATAGACGTTTTGAGGAGCTCTTCCTCCAGTCGGAGCCATTCAACCATGAAGAGCACCGACAAAAGCTCAAATAATGGAAACAACCACGTGGAAAACTGCGATGGAACTGTGTTGTTTTTTTCCTGTATTAATGTGAGGAAGGCAAACGTCTCTTCATCGCAGCACAGATCAATAGTTACGTATTGTAACTCCAGATTCCATGAGTGTAGGCCGGGTCAGAAATTAACAGGAAAAGCGTCAAATGCGGCTATATTTTCCATTAGGAGAGTAAACGTCAGAGGGCTATTTGCCGCATTATTATCGTATTATTTTAGTGAGAAATCATACATAACTACAAATAACTAATGTTAGGGAAATATGTTTATGTTTTGCTAAGAGTTTCTGGATTTCGTTTTTTTTAAATATACTGTATATCGGCCGATATATTGTAATATCGTATTTTTAAATAACCACGTATTTGTGTCGGTATCGGCCTTAAAAATCCTGTATCAGTCGGGCTCTAATTCAAAACAACTACCCAGAATTCTCTAGGTGGATACTGGAAATGACATAAACTACTAAAGCTGCATTTCAACAAGCTTTTTAAAAAGCTGCAACCGCAGAATCACTTAAATAAATAAACAGAATAAAACAACATAACCTGCCTCGTACAGCAAATTAACTCATTTCTTTCATTTACAAAAGATCAATGACACAAGAAACAGCATGAGCCTGAGTTACAGAGTATCTGCTGTCACACACACACACACACACACACACAACGTCACAAACACTGACACACACACACACACACACACACACAAACACACACACACACACACACACACAGACAGAGGAAACTGGAAATCAATTGTAATTATTTGAATGGTTCAGAGTGAAGGTTGCAGTCCACACTGCTGATGTTAGGTCACAGTTTGGACTCACACAACCACAAAATAAATAGCCGTCAACAGTGACAAACACACACACACACACACACACACCGCCTGGGTGGGGCATTACCCAGAATTCTCTAGGTGGCTATTGTAATCGACAACCTGCCAATCAAACAGACTCAGTGTTATTTGCTCCATTAATCACCAGCCAAATGGGCTCGTAGCGTTACAACGTTACCCTCCAAAGTCCAATTTTTACAAGCATTTGGGCTTTTTAGCCCGTGTCAATTTAAAGACGCACGCACAATTCCCCCCCTTTTCATCATCTATATGTAAAACCCCTATAGGAAGTGTCCAGTTTAATTTAGATCAACACTGTGAAAAACAGCCAAGTAGAAGTGACTAGAATTCATTAATATTAATTTATTAAATGGTATACAATGCCAAATTTACAGAACACGTAATTTTGCCACACTAAGTTGTTACCCAGAGGGGATTGTCAAAGGATATGTATGCTCATTCTTTTCAGACACTCGGCCCTTACTAAGTCTCTTTTATATAGACCTTAGTGGTCCCCTAAGACTGTATCTGAAGTCTCTTTATATAGACCTTAGTGGTCCCTAACACTGTATCTGAAGTCTCTTTATATAGACCTTAGTGGTCCCTAATACTGTATCTGAAGTCTCTTTTATATAGACCTTAGTGGTACCCTAATACTGTATCTGAAGTCTCTTTTATATAGACCTTAGTGGTCCCTAATACTGTATCTGAAGTCTCTTTTATATAGACCTTAGTGGTCCCTAATACTGTATCTGAAGTCTCTTTTATATAGACCTTAGTGGTACCCTAATACTGCATCTGAACTCTCACCATCTTATCATCACTGCTTAGCAGAATGTTTAGGAACACTTGGTCGTGTGCTGTGTTCCGCTTCGCAGCACATTTCACATTATGCACATTATATATGCATGAATATTCATGTGTGCAATTTTTAAGATGCAGTGACACTAACGTTTGGTATAGTTTCTTTGTCTGCAGCTGCTTTGTTCTCGCCGGTGTCCTCGCTGTCTCATATCAACACCTGTCTGCTGGGGGTTATATATTACAGTCTCGGATCTGGTCATCAAAGGTCATAACTCACATTGTAGGAATTAATTAAGTGCATTCATATCACAGTCTGTCTCAAAATGAAACCGGTGCTTTCTTTAGGTTTCTGTTGCTTTCATTTCCTGTTGCTTCTGTTGCATAATTTGCATTCAAAACCTCTGCAAACAGTTCATTTTTGCATCAAACTTCTCTTAGGATGCATACTGTACGGTATTTATATATTACAGTGTATGAATGTGTGTGAATGGTGAATGTTTCCTGTATACATGTAAAAGTTATTTGAGTAGTTGTTAAAGGTCCCTTCTCCTTTATATAGACCTTAGTGGTCCCCTAATACTGTATCTGAAGTCTCTTTTATATAGACCTTAGTGGTCCCTAAT
>NC_048415.1:1279620-1282195 GCF_013103735.1 Etheostoma cragini
AGTCTCTTTTATGTAGACCTTAGTGGTCCCTAATACTGTATCTGAAGTCTCTTTTATGTAGACCTTAGTGGTCCCCTAGTACTGTATTAGGGGACAGGGCAAGGTGGAGGTTGGGGGGTGTGGCCTTCAATAACAACCATGCTTTGCTGTTTGAAAGCGATGATGTCTCTCCCTCATGGGGGGGCCAAATTCTCTCGGTGGGCAAAGCAAAAAAAAAGGGGGAGGTAACTTTTCCCATTATGACCTCATAAGGGGCAAGATTCCAGTTTGGCCAATCTGAGCTTTAATTTTCTCAAATTTCTTGCTACTGGGGGGGGTCATAGGCAGGCTGGGGAACTCATATTAATGTTGAAAAACCTCAAAGTGAAATGTCCATGCCATGGGACCTTTAAGTTTAGTAAAAAATATAAGTTTTGTGCTGCAAGAAAAGTTACAATTAAGCATCAAAATGACAAGTTAAGATCAGGAAATAGATCGGGTTTCCGATTAAAACACACTTAAGGAACACATATTTCCTGGGTGAAAGACTCTCTCCAGGGTTGCAAACTCCGTTCTCTGGCTTTAAAGTCCTGTATGTTAACGCCCCCCCCCCCCCCCCCCCCCAACGACCCCGACTTCCTCTTGTCATCGTCAATGTAGTGCACACAGCAAAAAAAAAGCTAAACGCTTACGAATTACAATGCTTTACGTTTCAAGCTACGGTTGTCTCCTAGGTTTGAGGGATATCATACGCCTTGGTGTGCGTTCATTTTCTTCCAATTTCCTTGACACCCAAACCCCCGCGGAGCCTAGGGATAGACGGTTATTATGTTTATTATGTCTGATAAACTAGTATTGGCCGATCCCTAGTGGAGCCCATCTCTCAGCAGCAGGAGGCCATCACACCTCCCGCTCACCTTCATTTACATGTTCCTTCCCTCCAATGTCCTGATGTTAAAGACCCCCCGCAGGTTTCATGTGGACTGACTCTCCCCCAGGCTGAGTGGTGGATCCATCTTTTTAGGGGGCCTCCTCTGGCGGGCCATTGGGCCATTAAATTAAAGGTGAGATTAATTGAGAGATGTAGAGGAAGGGAAAGCTCCATTGTCCTCTCAGTTGGGAAGCAGCACAACAGAGGGAGTCATCTGGGCTTATCGTGTGTAAAATTATTATTTAGTTTATTTGACATTCATAAAAGCATATGCAGAACACACACACACACACACACACACTCACACACACACACACACACACACACTGTGTCAAAGAAGTATTTAGAGCTGTTCTAAACAATTTCAGATATCACAAATGTACAATAAATTGTCTCAGAAATAATCATAATTAACAATCTGATTGTCTCTTTAGTTTCTTTAAGGTTTAGTCTCTCTTAGCTGGGGGAGCTAGACCTGTATCTGAAGTCTCTTTTATATAGAAATTAGTGGTCCCTAATACTGTATCTGAAGTCTCTTTATATAGACCTTAGTGGTCCCTAATACTGTATCTGAAGTCTCTTTTATATAGACCTTAGTGGTCCCTAATACTGTATCTGAAGTCTCTTTTATATAGATTGTCAACGATCCCAACCGATTCGTTGTCCCTTCTCAACGTTTCTCGTTTTTTCCAACGTTTGCATTTGTAATTTTAAAGGTTTTTATCATTGCTTTTGTTGCTTTTCTCCACATTTGTTAGACTTTAAGTTAATAAATCCATGATACAACACAACATCAGCTCAGAGGCTAATTCCTCTCCTGTAGTGGCTGCTCGATGTAATCACACCTTCAGAGTCAATTATCTCCCTCTCCCTCCGTCCATCTCCAACCCCCCCCCCCCCCCCCCCCACCTCTTTCTGGCTCTCATTAGCTAATTGAAATGGCCGAGGCTGGGAATGGGACCAATATGTCGGCTTAACGAGGGAGCCGTTTAGGAGTGATTTGGGACGCAGGGACCGTCCTTCGAAGGAACCGAGCCGAGCGTAGAAATGAAAAGGATTCTCTGGAAACACATTTCAGGTGAAACCAGTGACATTCACACTTCTTACAAAAGGGACAAAGCCAGAGCCTAATCCCCTCTTTCTTGGTTTAAGGTGCATTCAAAGAGGAGACATTGAACTTCAGCAGAGCATACAAAGCCACATGAGTCCTCTATGTATGTGTTTTTACCCATAAATCCCCAGATTAGGTATTTATAACAGCTGAATATGAGCTTAGGACAACCCAAAATGATGTTGCATGTAATGTCGAGAGCATCGAAATGCAAAAACATTTCAATTCTTTAACATTCACACGCAGATGGTGGTTTTACTCAACTGGTGGGGACGCTGTGTGGACTTAGATCTGTTCCCCAGAGCCCTATTTAAACCTGAACATTAACCGTTAAAGGTCGAGGTCCAGACTTAACCCTGATCTTTTGGTTGCCATAACTCTAACATTAATCCTGAACTGAACCTCTATTGTGACCCAGATGAGACGTTACCGCGGATGAAAGTAATTTAATAGTTATTAATAGTTAATAGTTAATACTCTTTTATATAGACCTTAGTGGTCCCCTAATACTGGATCTGAAGTCTCTTTATATAGACCTTAGTGGTCCCCTAATA
>NC_048415.1:1282295-1284795 GCF_013103735.1 Etheostoma cragini
ACACACACACACACACACACACACACACACACACACACACCCCCGGGGGAAAATGAGCTGATTAGGGGTGTCAGACAGGTTTATTAGGTGTGTGTGGACGAATGTGTGTGTCTGTCAGTGGTCAGCACAGCTGGGTCATCGTGTTTATAATTAAGATAAGAGGAAGAGGCTGCCGCCATCGCTCCAACTTTCATTTCCATTCCCTCCCCCTCTCTTTGTCTGCTTCTTCTCCTCCTCCTCCTCCTCCCTCTCTCTCTCTCTCTCTCATTCTCCCAGCCGTGGTGTGAGTGGAGGGGCTGCAGGTGACTAGTTACAGGTTACCTCAGACAGGCAACACAGGCTCCGGTCATCAGATAACCCTGAGAGACAAAACGTTCCTCAGGAGAGGCTGAGGGGGTTAATGGTCCTCACAAGAAGAAATAAAGACAGAGAGAATGACAAAGACTGTGTACTGTAGCAACACACAGTGTAACACAGACTGATGCATTAACGCTTGTACCCTGTGAGGTTAAATGCTAATCAGCATGCTAACACACACACAATGAAGATGCTAAAATGTAAATAACGTTTCATTGATTGAATATGCTAATGTTTACCAGGTATAGTGTTTACCATGTTTGCTTTGGAAAATCTCCTTCCTACCTTTTTCTAAACTATAACTTTTAGTATTTTTGGCGCCTAAACATAACCAAATAGTTTTGTGCTAACCAAACTGTGACCGTTTCACAACCTTAACGTGTGTGGAGTAGATATGAGCGCTCCTATGGGTTCAATTTCCAAGAAAATCGAAAATATCATACCAAGCTAAAATCAGGGCAGCCTTGGGGTTCTCCAAGTTAAATGTAAGACTTGTTGCTTTATTAAAGGGTAGAAATAAACAACATATATTGGTTTGGAGGACATGTTACTGTCTAAGATTAGCGTCTTAGCATGGTAGCATAATGGTAAATAGCACTACACACAATGTTTGAGTTTGATTTTCTTACTTCCCATCATGGGGCATTGGTGGAATCAGAGTGGCACTAAGACCTGGAACCATAAAGAAGCAGGAATATTCTGGAAAATGAAATTCAGATGCAACTGATTACATTCAGACATCGTATAAACTGGTAAACCTGATAAATCCTCTTTATTTTTCCACAAAAGAACAAACAAATCCTGTGATTTCGCCCCCTTTCTCTGTCTGAGGCAGTAATGAACTTTAAAAAAGGGTCAGAGGGAATCGCCACATTCGGTTAATCAACGTTTCTTGGGCCAAGGACCCCTAAGCTGAAAGACTAGGGACCCCCTACTAGTTTGTATATATTGTATACAATTGAGTTGCATATTAAACTGGACCGGATGCATGTAAATGAATAGATATGGATTATGTAGGCAAAATATATTATTGTTAAAGTGCCCATATTATGAAAAAAAACCCTTTTTCTGGGATTTGTGGTGTTATTTTGTGTCTCTGGTGCTTCTACATTCATACAAATTTTTTATTTATGATTTGGTCGGTCTGGGGATCGTCTTCTTTAACCTTTAGGCCACCACTGCCCTTACTAAGCTGAAAACTTTCAAAAGAAATATTATTAAAAACATAATTTAAAGCCTCCCCCCACACCCTGCATTAACTCCCCTAGGGGTCATGGACCACATGTTGAATACCTCTGGTTTAAAGGAAAATGGCCATTTGTTTTTCAATAACCCCCCCCCCCCCCCCCCCCCCCCCCCCCCCCCCCCCCCCCCCCGTGTGGCTTTGAAGTTTTTTCTTCAGGGATTCAAGGTAACACGAGACAAAGGACTTTCTACACAAATGCTCGTTTTAAAAGGGGGAAGATTTGCTTTTACTCAGAAGAAGTTTAAACGAGTTTACACAGGCTTTTTATTTTTTATATTTATATATTACAAGACACATTTCAAATTCTCGGCATAAATACCGGAATAACCTTTTGACACCGACACACACGAGACACTTTGTCCACGCTGTAATTGTCTTAATGACAAGTTAGCTGCAGGACCTGTGAGATCTGAGCTAAACTCCTCTTGCAGCGACATTTTTTACTCTCTTCACCACGCAAACACGACAGTGTTCAAACAGGCCAGACGAGTAAAACGGAGCTGTGTGTCGCCGAAAATGACTTCCCCGGCTCGCTAATTGGCTCAAGTCGTCCACACTGAGAGCACTCAACGCACATAATTACTCCCAGGGATCGTTCAAGCGGCAACACAAATGGAATTCGTGATTGAATGCAATTTCCTTCCCCAGAAGCCGGAATCTCAGCAGCTATTTGACTCTGTCACTGTGATTGTGTTATTTTTGACACATTCGGTTTTACATCCGGCAGACGTAAATCATCCGCCGCGCCGCCGTCGCCAAAACAAAGAGAGGCCAGAGGATCGCTCCGTCTCTCTCGCAGCCTCCTTCTCCCTCGCCCTCGCCCTCGCCTCTGCACACCTCTCAGCGGCGTGATAAATGAAACGTGTAACTCGTTTATCATCGCCGATGTCACTTTCC
>NC_048415.1:1288704-1291004 GCF_013103735.1 Etheostoma cragini
GTGTGTGTGTGTGTGTGTGTGTGTGTCTGTGTGTGTGTGTCTGTGTGTGTCTGTTTGTGTGTGTGTGTGTGTGTCAGACAGGTTTCCCTGCCTAAGGGAAACCAATATTAGCTCAGACTTCATTGCTTATCTGTTTTTTTAAATGCTCCGAATGCAAATACACAAACACATGACACGTGCTGACAGACTGATAAGCTCGTCTGTCCAAAATTAAAAAACTAAAACATGCAACAACTCTGCATACTGATTTTTTCTACTGAGCGCGTTAAAGCCCATCACATATAACAAGTCAGTAAATCCCGTCGGTATATAATGAAGATCCAGGTCACTATTGTCTGGAGGCTGAATGCTAATGATGAAACGTCATGGGTAACAATCAGGGAGGAAGACGGGACAAACCCCAGGACAGCCACAGACACTTAGCATGCTAATGTGCTAATAAAGCATGTGTTAGGGTTAAACATTGGGCTAGGGCTGTCAAAATCCCGAGATAACACCTATTCCTCGTAACGCCGCCATTTGTTTTTGACGTGCTATTAACACACACACACACACACGTTGTGATTTGAGCCTTGCACTGCTCGGTAGTTTGTGTAATCAGGAAGCGATGCAGCAGTAACGTTGTGGATGGCTAGCGGGAAAAAAAGCTCCTTCAGCAGAAAAGGATAAAGTGTGAGGTTGAACGACAGTTTGAAAGCCGTAAAGCATGGTTCGATCTAAGCAAGCGCCCAAAATAAATATCTAAAAAGCATCAAATAAAAATCTCAAGCGTAAAGAATAAAAAAAAAAATGCCACAAAAAAGCCGGAGAAAGAGCTTAAAAATGTCAAAGAAGGTGATAAAAACGCATCAAAAGAAACAAATGTTCATGAATATCCCCAACAAAAAAAGCGCTGAAAATGCGTTGAACAAAGCTTAGAAAAGCGGAAAAATGTCCAAAAAATGTCCCAAAAAAAGGAAAAGGATAAAGTGTGAGGTTGAAGGACACATTCAGTTTTAAAGCCCTGTCGGATGGTTCTATCTAAGATGGGATATTAGCGATAAAAACGCCCCCAAAAAATGTCTAAAAAGCATCAAATAAAAAACTCAAGCTTAAAAAAAGTAGAAATCCAACAAAAAAGCAGGAGAAAGAGCTTGAAAAGTGTCAAAGAAGGTGACTAAAAAACATTAAAAGAAACGAATCAACAAAGCGTTGAAAAAAGCCTAAAAAAGCAGAAAAATGTCAAAAAGTATCCAAAAAAAAACACATAATAAAGCCCCAAGAACAGCGTCCAAAAAAATGTCTAAAATGCATCAAATAAACTTAAAAATCCGTCAAAAAAGCATGAAAAAGAGCTTAAAAAAGGTCAAAGAAGGTGACAAAAAAGCCTTAAAAGAAACAAAAAAAGCATTGAAAATGCGTTAGATAAGGGGAAAAATGTCAAAAAATTCAAAAACAACAGAAAAACTGAATAAAGAGCCAAAAAAGCCCCGAAAACTCGCCCAAACGGCCAGGTCAGTGTCAGCAGGAGGACTTCATTGTGTGTGTGTAAGTAAACAGTATGTAACCCTAGTACTAAATGTACCCAGTACTGCCTTTGCTTACTTCTAAAATACTTCTGAAACACTGAAAGGAATATTATTTCCAACATTATTTTGTTTTATTGAATAAATTGAACATTGAACTGAACTTGAAAATAATAATGATAGTTACATTTTAAAGTGCAGTTTTCTCTTTCAACGAACTGAAACTAATCATTGAGTGTTTTTTACGATCTTGATTTATTGTGCTCATGTTAAAACTGCACTGGTAAATAAAACCAGGCGGGGGTGGGTGGGGGGTGGGGGGGGGGGGGGGGGGGGGGGGGGGGGGTGTTGTGGGATCTATCATTTCTGCAGCGTCAGCCCACGTCTGCATCAGCCCAAATCATTAATCCAATTAAAAAAAAGCAGCATCAGGAGGCTAAAATTCACTTATTTCCATCGTTTCATGTGTTCATTTTTCAACATATTTCAGCCTTTGTGTCACGCTGTCGTTTCATTTCCAGTTCTCATATTTCTTTCCCTCAGTAATTACTTCCTCTCACCTTATTGAGGATTTTTGCCGTACTTAGGTATTACACGTTGAATGGGAAACATCTGCAGACAGTTTCATGGACGGTAGCAGCTTAACCAATCAAAATCAAGGTAAATAATACATGCATTATAGTATTAATAAGCAGAAGAGATGACTTTGATAAGACTGTTCTACTGAGTGAATCAGTAGAAAATGGACATGCACATACAGGAAATTCCACATTCTGTAAATACTAAAAATGGCCT
>NC_048415.1:1291104-1294695 GCF_013103735.1 Etheostoma cragini
CCCCTCTCTCTCTCTCTCTCTCTCTCTCTCTCCTGCAGGCTTAAAACTCAACCCTTCCAACCCCGTCCCACGCCTGCAACCCCCCCCACCCTGCTCCCGACGCCTCCTGTTTTCACGTCCCCCAAAATCCTCCCCATCCCTTCCTGCAGAAGCGAGCCAATTCTTCTGCGTTTGATCTTTTTTGTGCAGCCAAGTTCCTTTATTTTTTTTTGGGGGGGGGGGTCTTCAGCTGCTACTGAAACCACTTCTCAGAACCCCAAACAGTGTTCGTTGTCTGTGAGCGTGCAGGGAAAGAAGAGGGAGCTGCAGGGATGCATGAAGAGAATATTTAGGCCGGATAAAGGAGAGAGGAAGAGGTTACATAACTCCTCACAGCAGGAGGAGAAGAGTGCGGCAGCAGAGGGAGATTTGGAGTAGAAGAAGTGGGAATATTAGATGTGAAGGAGGTAGGCAGTCAGAAGGATAGCTGCAGGATGAAGATAACATCAAAGATATGGAGATAAAGTCTAAAACTACTGGTCCTCAGTGACTAACTTTGTAAGAATGCAGAACAAGGCTGCACAGCAGTTTGTCTCTGTCCAGATGCAGCCTTGTTATCTTCTTATTTAATGACTTCATCTGGGTCTATGGACAATATTCTCCTAAGCACAAAAATCCTATACAAACCTCACAATTTAACAAAAAAGGATTTTTACAAAGCAGAGGTGAGACGAGATCTCGTCCCACTTGGCTCAGTTTTGGTGATGCGGAATGAAGGTGGACCCAAAAGCGGAGCAGGAGTGAGCTTGTTTAGGCTTAAATAACAAGAGTTCAAGTCCAAAAAATACCGGATCCAACAGAAGCACACAAAGAGTCCCAAAATACAGAATAACAATCCCAAACGGTCCGGGGGGAAAGCAAAGCAAAAAACTACGGCTGGGAAAGAAAGTACATGTCGAAGAACAGGGCAGCGGGATCACGAGGACCGGACAAAAGGATCTGACAAGAGACGAGGGGAGGACAGACAACAAATACACGAGGTAACGAGGTACCAAGGTAACGAGAGGCAGGTGACAAGAGGACAACATTAGGGTTAAATGAGAATCATAAGTCTTTTTTTTTTTTTCTTCTTTAAATCAAAGTTATTTAAAAATTAAATCATGAACGGGGTGAATCGAGATAGCGATTTTATAACAATTAATCATGCAGGCCTAGTCTCCTAATTTCATAGTTTTCGGACTTTAATCTCAAAATTCTGACTTCATTCTCAGGACTCTGACTTTATTCTCAGAACTCTGACTTTGATCTCAGGATTCTGACTTTATTCTCAGAACTCTGACTTTATTCTCAGAACTCTGACTTTGATCTCAGGATTCTGACTTTGATCTCAGCACTCTGACTTTATTCTCAGAACTCTGACTTTATTCTTAGAACTCTGACTTTGATTTCAGAATTCTGACTTTGATCTCAGAACTCTGACTTTAATCTCAGAGTTCTGACTTTATGTCATTGTTGTTGTTGTGTTGTTGTTGTCCCTGTGTTGCTCTACCTGGTTGTTTGCTCCTTGTCATGTCTTCTGGTTATTCTCCGTTTGGGCCTATCTGTCTTCTTGAGGACATCTTATTTTCGCAATTCCTATATTTTTTTAATCACTTCGGATTTTTGTTGGCGTTTTTTTGAAGGGGTTTTCATAAAAAAAAAAAAATGTTGTTGAGAAATTTAGAAAATGTTCGTGATTTTTTTCTGGGATTTTTTTTTTCCTACATTGTCACTTCTGATTTAAAAAAAAAAAAATTTATCAAATTTTTTTTATTTAATCCTGCGTTTCTAAAGCTTTTATTTATTTCTTTTCGGCCATGATTTTATTTGATTTTTATTATTTTTTAAATACTTTTACCAAATTTCTTTTTATTACGTTTTTTTCACTTCAGATTCACTTATCAATTTTTTTTTCGGGAGATTTTTGTTTGAAAATTTTTATTTATTTCATTTTAGCAATGATTTTATTTTATTATTATTATTTTTTTCTTTTTCTTTTACCAAATTTCTTTTTATTACGTTTTTGTCACTTCAGATTTTTTTCAGCGTTTTTTGAAAATGTTTTTATCATTTTTTTTATTTTTTTCCAGGAGATTTTGTTTTTAAATTTTAAATGATTTCATTTTAGCTATGATTTTATTTTATTTTATTTTTATTTTTTTTTATTCTTTTACCGGATTTCTTTATCCTACATTTTTGTCACTTCAGATTTTTTTCGGCAAAGAAAAAAAAAGAAAAAATCTATATTATTATGATTTTTCTTTTTTAATTTATTGTCTTTTAAAAAAAAAAAAAAAATCTCCGTTTCTAAAGCTTTTCCCACATATTGTCACTTTTTTCAACTTTCTTATGTCATTTGATCCCATGTTCAGAAACATGGGATCATGTTTCTGAACATGGGATCCGCCTGGACAGACAGAAACCCTGCAAACAGAAACACCAGTTTCTGATGATTCATTTATCCCGTTTTTGGACGATTACATGATCCTTTTGGATACAAATGAAGAAGAAAAAGAACAAACGCCCTGGTGGTGGTTGATAGAGTCAGGACTTGGACACAGAACCTCTTCCCTCCTCCACCACTCAGTTTTAAGGACTGCAATCTCACCCTGCTGCCATCAGGCTCTGACACTTTGTCTCCTTATCACCCGCTCTCTTTATGACACTGATTGCTCCAACCGGGGGTTCACAAATCCCTCTGTCCTCTTTTTCTCACGCTCCCTCCATCTCTCACTTGCTTACTCCAGTAATTTGCAGTGATTGGCCCCTTTTTCTGGAGAGCCGGGGCGCTTTGAGTCCGTGATGAGTTTCTCGCACCTTGATCCGCTCTAATACCACGCTCGCTTTCTGGGAGTAGAGCAGCGTAGCACGCTTTCCAGGGCTCGCATGAGAGAAAAATTGCGTCTTTAACTGTTGTTGGATTTGCGGGGGATTTAGCATCGGCTGGTGGATGCCAGCACCTCGCTGGGATTGGAGGTTGTCGGGTTTTCCAGCCTGATCCATCTGAGTAATGCAGGGAGAAAAAAATGACTCATAATTACCACCAGATCAAGAGTTCCGAAAGATGCATTTTAAGATAGATTTACAATTCAAGAGACAAGATTAGTGATATGGGAGCTATAGGGAGACTAATGGGCTTCTCTTGCTCACATATCATTCATCTATTCTATTGAATTGTATGTCTAGTAACCGCTAACTCGTCAGGATTTTAAACGCAACCGGTGGTAAGTCAATAGCTTGTATGGTTTAAAAATGGTTAAACTAGGAGTCAGAAGTGCTGTTTTACTCGTGGGCGAGTGTCTCGGTCTCAGAGTAAAAAAGCACCTCTGATTTATAGCTTAATCGTTTTTAAACCATACAAGCTATTGACTTACCTGACGAGTTAGCGGTTACGGAGGTCTCTTCCGGGTCTTTCTATTGAGCCTGGAACTTCCAGCCTCTTTGGGTTTTAAATCCACACCGTTACATCCAAGATTTATCCACTTTATGTCCATAATTCATCGCGTTTTGGCTCATTTCTGCCGCTAGCTCGCTCCTCCGTCTCTCCTCTGTGTCTGTTTACAGGAAACACAG
>NC_048415.1:1294795-1296593 GCF_013103735.1 Etheostoma cragini
GTGTGTGTGTGTGTGTGTGTGTGTGTGTGTGTGTGTGTGAACGTTTGTGGACGACCCTTCTCTCTCCTCAGACCTGGAGGGCCGGTGTATATATGTGTAATATCCAGAGATAGAAAAAGGTTGCAAGGTGGGATTGTGAATACAACGTAAAGCGAGGGGAAAGAGCCTTTCTACCTGCACTGACAGTAAATACAGGTGTGCTGACGGCTGATTACAGGGCAGAGAGGTGACATCTTCCCCTCAGATTTCAGAAGATGAGTCCACAACCTTTCAAAACCATCCGGTGACGCCGTCATGCTCCGTGTAGAGACACCGACCGGTGTAAAGACGGTCAAATTGTGACATGAATAAAAACAACAAAAAACAACAACATTGTCGGTGTTTTGACGCTCGGTGGCTGTGGTTAAAAAAAAAAGTAATGCTGCTTTTGATATTTTGATATTTAACATTTATTACCATTTGGGAAATTTCTAGATAAATTACCAAAGACAGTTAGGAAACATTGTGTAAGAAACACGAATGTCTGCGTCAAGGTTAGTGACGTTTAAATAATAGTTGAGACCAATTAATAAATAAATTGAAAGTTTTGAGCTGTTAGCACAGATTAGAGAGTTCAATCTTTGGGGACCATGAATTTCTGCCATTAAGTCGCTACGTATTAATATACAGTGTTTGTAAAAGAGATAATTTGGGGTTTAGGCAAATATATCCCAGAAAACGGTCGACTCATGTTATTAATTGACAAATATTATTAATTAAAGGTTTATTTTGTGCCAGAACTGTCCTTTAAGGACCCCGTTTTAACTGTATTTTTAAAAGGAACAGCCCTTTTTGAATTGTTCATGTGTTCTGCGAGGATGAGCGTGTCCAGACACAGTCACACTACTTGCTGATTAATGCATTCATAAGTACAATTAATTAGCACCTGAGCACGACTGCTCATGTTTAATAGATGAAGGTGATTCTGTGACGACATCTGTCAGCAGCGGAGTGTAAAAACAACATTCAACTTACATAAAGACGTCTAGTTTCTGTGTGACAGAGGGACTAGCTAAACCAAGGCAGGCAGTGGAGCGTGCACGTGCACATGCACATAGAGTGTGTCTCACTATCTTTGTGGGGACCCGTCATTGACATAGAGCACTAACCCTAACCCTAACCCTAACCCTAGCCCCTTACCCAAACCTTAACCTTAACCATCACAACTACATGTCTAACCCTAACCCTTACCCTCACCCTCGTCCAGCATTTCAGCCCCAAAAAGCTGTCCGAAACCTACAAGTATGCTGTATTCTCGGTGTTTGGACCCCCACGAATGTAGTAAAACAAGATGACCCAAACATACACAGAGTGCGTCTCACTATCTTTGTGGGGACCAGTCATTGACATGATGCATTCCCTAACCCTAACCCTTACCCCCCACCCTCGTCATTTCGACCCCACAAAGCTGTCCGGATCCCACAAGCATACTGTATTCTCTGTGTTTGAACCCCACGAATGTAGTAAAACAAGAACACACACACACACACAAACAAACAAACACACACACACACACACACCTGCCCCCATGCATGCATCAGCGTGAAGCCATGCAGCGTGACCGGGAAAAGGCGAGGTAAGGATTTCCAAAAGGCCAACAGGAAAATGTTTCCACTCAAATCACAGACGCGGCAGGAAGGAGGAACAATGGACCCCGAGACGGAGCGGAAAAAATGAACTCAGTCAGGAGGATCAAAACGCTGACCTCCGAAAACAAAAGAACCAACAACGTGTAATAAAGCACCGTCGTGTTGATGCT
>NC_048415.1:1296693-1297326 GCF_013103735.1 Etheostoma cragini
TGTGTGTGTACATACTGCTGAAGTATCAATCGGTTTTCTGTCTGTGTTTTCGAGGACGTGAGCAGATTCCTTTCTCTGTGAAGATGGAAGTCGACAGGAAGAGGAAAACAGCGGTTGACCCGCGGGCTTGACGAGGGCAGAACGGGACAAACTGCTGCACCAGACAAACACTGACCTCCTTCTCCTCCTGCACACACACTCCTTTTCTTTTTCTAATGATGAACCCAAACTGCTCGTCTGGTGAAGACTACCCAGCGTCAGGATGTCATATGAGATGTTACCCATCAGATGTATCCTGTCCTACTGAGTACTCATGATGCTCAGGAGGCAGAAAGTAATTCCCTAACATCCACAGTATACTATCAACAGACCTGCAGGGAAACAGAGTGGAAGTGCCTCTTGGAGACGTTCATTCTGCAGAAAAGAGGCTGTTTTTTTAGGAGTGAGATCATCTTCCAATGAGATGAAAGAAAAGATGAAAAGGATTTCTTCACCTACAGATGTTCTGCGTCTTCTTCATATTAAACAACTCAATGTGTCATCGTATTTTCACAACACTGCCAAGAGAACACAATCCTCAATGATCCGTCTATGGAGGGGCAGGAGCTTGTGTGTGTGTGTGTGTGTGTGTGT
>NC_048415.1:1297494-1301086 GCF_013103735.1 Etheostoma cragini
ACACACACACACACACACACACACACACACACACAATGGTGCCAAGCACTACAGTGCTCTTCTCGTCACTCGTCAGCTCAAATACCAAAACAATGGCTCAATTGAGAAAAGAGGTTTGGATTATAGTGTTTTTGGTGTATGTGTTTTGTGTGTGTGTGAATGTGTGTTTGTGCAACGTGTATTTGCACCGGTATCTCCAACATGCACCGGGTAGCAGGAAGGCACCTTTGTTTCTATGTTTGCCCATTTTAAAACCTGACATACGACGAGAAGTTAAGTTTGGGAAGAAGATCGTGGTTTGGATTAAAAACACTCCAGAGGAACGAACGCGCGATTCCAGGATGAAGCTCGTTGTCGAAAATGTTTCTCAAAGCAAACTGAGCTCTGCGGACTGAAAGCGTTTTGTTTTAGGACCCAAATATTCACGCCAACCTCCTCCCTACGCGGCCCGCAGCGGGCAAAACAATATGAGGAATACGTAGGAATTACAGTGCATTTCTTTCCTAGCGATATGTACAAATGGTTAACACTAGAACTGCCATTTTTATTTATGTAATAACTTTGCTGGATAAAAAATACAATCTTGCTGGTTCCTGACTTTTCCTAAAAGGCTCTATATTTTAATTTAAAATAGTTGTTATATACATTACACACTAGGCAAAGAAAATAAAATCACTTTTACCTATTTTTGCCATACACGGTCATATTAACCGCTCGGATTTTCGCAGTAACCGGTTACGTTAAGTTATAAATGTTCAAAGAAGATACTTTTAGGTGTTATTTGCATGTTATAAGTTATGTTGAATGAATTTACATACCATATTTTTCAGATGTGAATGGAATAATTACGTTTTACTATGTCAATAGGAATAACTGAAACACCTGGGCAACTCAAGTGTATAATTAACCTCGTTAAATTGTAAATTTTTGTGTTATTTCGTTTTTGTAAAGGTATCCTAACAACAATACCTGCATCAATATTGCAATTAGGTATTTATTTATCATGACAGATTATAGAGTTTGGAATCTGGTGGTCAAAATGACCGCTCACGGCAGTTCTAGTAGTTATGGAATCCCGGCACTTCTAGTGTTAATGACAACAGCTTGAATACAATGCAATTTTCTGTGGATGAATCCTAATGATTCCAGTTTTTACATAATGGCGTCCCACTTGCCTAGGTAAGCCCCGCCCACTCTGCCGGTGATTTGATTTCTCCCTGCAGCTCGGTCTGGAAACCTGCACCTTTAATTCTCCTGCTTCAGTTCCCAATTTTGCGGGAACCAATCACAAACTGGCTTATCTACCCGGCGTGCTATTGGTGGGTTAGATTTAACACGACAACAATAGAGAAGCGACCAAGCAGCTTCTTGCTTATATTCAACATCGCGGCCATCAAAGCACAGCAACCCGTTGATGCCGCTGTCGCTTCTACGGCACCATGATCTTTGCTCTGATTGGTTGAAGGATTATCCAATCATTCATTGGAACTATGCCCGTTGGTCATGCCCCTTTTGCAGAGAAAATCCAGAGCGGACTCCCCAGACCAACGCTCAATCTCAAATCTACTGAGCTTGGTCTAGTGATAGCCGGATTAGTGTCCAACAAGATCTTCAACACCTTGAAGCCTCAAGAGGGAGCTAGCAAAGCCTATTTTACTCATGAGTTCCTTATATGTGCGTGTGGTGGGATGTGCATTACTGTTTTTGTCTCTCTCTCTCTCTCTCTCTCCCTCTCCCTCTCTTGCTCTCTCTCTGCTTGTCTTCATCAATAAGCTTTTTCACTTCACTACCGGATGAGGAGAGTAAAACCTCCGCTCCGGTCTCTAACCTTTGGGACCAGAGTGCACTTTGTTTGTTTCAGTCTCCAGACGGCTCCTACGAAACCTCAGAAATCATTTTAAGTGGTGGCGGTAAAGTTGTTTGTCTTTGGCTCAAAGCAGAGAGTAAAATAACGCTGTGAATAAACTACAACACGGAGAAAACAAGCAGAACAATAAATGATTCATTGCGGCTTTTAGGGTCAGTTTGAGCATCCGCTAATCTAATGTTGCTAAAAGCTGCAGGGATGAAATAAAACTTAAAGTGCATGCATAAATAATAAAAAGACAAAATACGTTTTAACGACCTTCCACACGTGCAGATCTTCAGTTAATTAAAACATCATGTGAAGAGGTTGCACAATAGGTCTTATAAACTGCTCATTATTACCAACATTGCGGTAACCTGCAGCCGCATAATCGAAATGCTTAAAACCCCCGAAAAGCATTACTGCCTGGGAGATAAAAACAAGCGGCCTCATCTTTATTTTTATTTAGTTTTTTACAGCGTCTCCGCCTGTTGAAATCAAAGCAGTCAGAGGACTTGTACCTCGGGTCTATCGAGGGACGTCAGAGGACATTAAAATGCAGCGAGGAAGAGGCCGTAAAAAGCAGCGTGGTTTTATGGGTGCCCATAAACAGGCTGCGGGGGGGGGGGGGGGGGGGGGGGGGGGGGGGGGGGGGGGGGGGGGGGGGGGGGGGGGGGGATACAGGAGAGAGAGCAGTCACCCCTGGAAAGAGTGATTTCTTTTAACCCTCCATTCCTTTTAAAACCTGGTCTCGAGTGGCTGCACACGGATCAGGGAGACGGAAGCTGTGTAATACCATTCCCTATCATGGGAATACTGCACCATGTAGTGTGTACTTCATTTTGTAGTGGTGTTCGAATTGTTTGCAGTTAATTTCATTCACTATATTGTCCACTATGAAATACCCACAATGCACAGCCAAGCACTATATAGTTCACTATTTAATAAACGCTCCACTGGGACTAGTGAGTGAGTGAGTGAATCAGCTGGAGTCTCAGAGCTGCTTTACGGCTTTGTGTACATTGGCTAATGCCTACTGTACACTAGAAGAACATTAAATTCTCCTTTAAACGTTAAAGGAGAATTACGGTCAATTCCAACACGTAGCTCTGTTGTTTGTAAATGTGGAGGTATGTCAGTAGAGGAAAAAACTAAACCAATCAGTGCTGTCTACACCGAGTTATCCTCCTGCTAGCCTTAGCACCCAACAGGCTTGAACAGGGCAAGTTTTAAATGAGTTTTTAGCCTCTAAACATGTTCAAAAAGTCATTAAAAGGGCCTCGTCCTTCTGAGTGAACACAGTGAATCTGACTGCTGGAGATGTGACAGAAATGCATTAAAGTTGTGCTAATTCAGCTATGTATGAGAAGGGAGAAGTGTGTAGAGATGGCAACAATGGTTGAATTGTTTAATTTGGGAATCAACTTGAGAATTCTGTCATTACCACACTCATTCACGCACTTCACGCAGTTCATCCCTATTCTGTCACCTATTCTGTATCCACGATGTTCCACATGTCCGAGATTACTCCGTTGCTGCCGGGAATTCTGCAGGATGTCCGTCACCTTCCTCTCTCTTTGTGTTGGCTTCCTAAACTCCAGTGCATTAATGATGACTATGGTTGCCTGGTCCTCAGATCTCTGCAGGGTAAATCCAGACAGCTAGCTAGACTGTCTGTCCAATCTGAGGACTCTGGTTACCTGGTCCTCAGATCTCTGCAGGGTAAATCCAGACAGCTAGCTAGAC
>NC_048415.1:1301186-1305038 GCF_013103735.1 Etheostoma cragini
GGGGGGGTTGATATGCATCTTCCTCTCATCTAACATCTTAACCAAACAGAGGTCTGTTTTAAGGAACTTTAAAACATCATAGTTATGAAGCTTTTTAAAGTTCATGTTAAAATGACGTGCTATAGACTTAAACTGACGCACAATTACGCCGAGTTAAAAAAAGATGAAACTTTAGAAATCCCCAAAAAACATTCAATATTATAGTAAAGCAAGAATCACACAGAGTTCATAATAACAATAATATCAAATTAAAGCTGCAAGTGACATTGTAAAATGTCTCCAATGTAAAGGGAACTCCCTGCTGAGTTCAAAGATACCTCACAGAAGGCTCTTTGAAAATTAAAAAGCATGATTTTCACCTATTATGGAGTACTTTGATTTTTTTCTTTAAATTTACCAATAGGCTCATTCCCTTTTGTTCAACAGTAAAAGCATTTAAGTATTACATGTCTGTCTGCAGAGCTGCATGCATGCTGATATCTGTAATCTGGGAGGTGTTATTGTTTGTGCTGCAGCTGTGATTTATTGCCCCTGTTTTGAAAGTCAATTAGAGTACACACGTCCACACAGCGCGTGTGTTAAACTGATGAATAACGTGGAGCTGCGGAGTCACTCAGTGAAAGGAAAAAGGTGGAGGGAATAAACATGGCATGAATAAAACAGGAGCAAAGGCTCCTGGGAGACGGCCAGACTGCAGCGCATGAATTTTCTGATGCCGCGTGGCGGCGACCCGCCTGGACGTCCTGTTAAAGGTCTACTAAGTAATTATAATGCAACACAATTGTTGTCAAATTCAGCGAATATGTCCTCTAATGTCAACAAGAGCTCTATTTTCTGTCTGTTATTACACATCCCGGGCCATGCCGGGTGTGATTTGGCGGGAGGATGCGTGGGGTTTCTGTTGTGGTTTGGGGGTTTTGCTTTGGATTCTTCTCCTCTTTCTTTGTTTTTTTGTTTATATCCTGTCTGGTTTTCTCCCCTGGTCTTGTGTTGTTGGTCCTGTCTCGTGTTCCCCTGAGTGTCTGCGTGTTCTGTTTCCTGTTTTATTTTGAAGTCTGGTTTTTGTCTCGTCCTGTCTTTAGCTTTACTTCTCTTCCCGCTCTTGTGATTACCTGATGTTTTCCACTTGTTTCTCAGCCCTCCTGTCACCTGGCTCTCGGTACCTCATTACTCTGTGTATTTAGTGTCCCCCTGTGTCTTGTCAGTTTGTTTTGTCAGTCTGCGTGTCCGTCCTGAGGTGATCCTGTCGGTGCGGTCTTCATTTTGCATCCCTGTGATCCGTCTTCCCAGTGTCTTGGTTCCTGTTTTTGGTTTTCTTGGTTTTCTCTTCTTGGACTCTTTGAGAATTTTGACATCTGGATAATTTGGACCTGGTTTTTGTATTATTGGATCCCTGTTCTTGTTTTTTGCTATTAAACTTCCTGCAAATTACTCTCCTGCGTACTAGCCTGTCTCTGCATTTGGGTCCTCACTTCCCCATACCAACACAATTCCCCCCCTTTCTGGTCTACATATCCCTACCTGAATTTTTTAGTGTTGTATATTTGTATATTTTGGATTGTGTAACATAAACAGTCCCAGCAGCGCTTACTGCACCTTTAAACTGCAGGTCCAGAGCTGGGAACAGGCTCGTTGGAGGTTGATCCCGACTTGCTTTGACGTTATGGACATGTGGGCAACAATAATCTCACGAGATCGAGGCTTCTGCAGCTTTGATAGCTCTTAGCTGATCTAACAGCTGACAGGTTCACATTAGACTCACAAGTATTGTGTTTGAATTGGAGGGATTTAATTGCTGTTTGTCTGATTTAACCCTCCTGATGACCTTGGCTCAAACTTGACCCCTTTTAAAAATGTCTTTATCAGAAATACGGTATCTTCTTAACTGAATGACCACAAAAACGGATGGATTCCTTGCAACGCTCTTTGCAAATACAATCACTTTCATTGAATTTCGGTTGAAAATAGAAATGGTTTTAAATCAGCATCTAGACCAAACTCATCCATTCAACAAATACAACAAAATAATTCATAATTTCTGCTTCATTGACATTTGTTGTCACATACAGCAAACATCTCCTCACTATCTGCTAGCTGCCTGTCCCCAGAACACACTGTAAAAAACATCTCCTCACTATCTGCTAGCTGCCTGTCCCCAGAACACACTGTAAAAAACGCGTTCTCTGTAGACAGCCCTGGGTCTACAAACGCCAACAAAAACACACTGCAACCACCTGCACCACCAAGCATGTACAGCGTTCCAGCCAATAACCGACAAGAAGGATTTGGCGGTTGGGATGGGACTGGACGAGGAGGGAGGGGCAAACTAGTCTCCTTTTGTTTGAAAATACTTCAAACATCAACAAGAACAAGCGTCACCCAATATTACTAAGACCACCTTCAAGCCAAGTGGCTCGTTATCTTTACACATTTCGAGCTATCCGCATGTACGTCTACGCTGTTTACAGCGGACGTTAACGTACACGCCACTTACCGTGTGATCAACAATTGGCGTGTTATAGCAAGAAGAGCGTGACAGTTAAGTTTAGAAAACGTGACACGCAGTTGGGTTTAGGACAAGAAGATCCCAACGGTTGAGTTCAGAAAACGTGAAACGAAGGACACTATCCCCGGTCTCCTGGGTGAAAGTCCTGTGTTTTACCCATCAGCCACCTCAACCCGCCTCCCTAAGTGGGATTGTTATCAATTTCATACTACTCGCATTGAGTCACATGCAATCACAAGGTAATGAAAGGCCAAATGGCATTGATATACACACTAAAAAGCGAGAATGCGTCTTGATGACACGCCAATAACTGCACACCAATTGGCGGATCACACAAACTTGACTTCATTTCATGGCATCAGTCTGCAGAGAGACTAAATCTGTTCAAGTTATTGATCATCTATAGTCTGTTATTTATGAACATCAGCAACAGGCTGGATACAAGCTGATACATGGGTCTGATTAACATTTGAAGTAATTGGAATCAGACCCAACAGGATGTGTTTCTGTGACTTCCTGTTCAGACTGAAGGCTGCTGGAGACGGTTGGAAACTGTCCGACCTGACTGCGGCTTTTGGTCACCTGCCCTCCGCCTGATCTCCTCCACCTTTGAGGCGAGGTGCAGCTCATCTCAAACGAACCCATACTCCGGTGGGAGCTGCAGGAGGCTCAGCGACGGGGGCCGTTGGGAATGGCTGGTGTCGATAAAGCTTTTATTTGACTGGCTGCCTAATTGGCCTTGGAATCGCCGCGCTGAGCCGAGAGGCTTCTCCTCCTGAGCCGAGGAAGATTTACTCGTCAGCAGTAAAAGAATAAGCACGCAACAACACAGCCACAAAACAAAGAGAGGACTTATTGATTTTTATTCATGTGGAACAGGGTTATTACTGTAAATTAAATCAAGAAGAAGAAGCAGATTGGATGTGAACAAACTAAATAAAAATTGGAGACTGCATGAACGTTTTTGCAACAGTGAACCAATGAAATTGGTCGGAGTTGACGTTGCAGAAGTTGGCGCCCAGTTAATCCCTTTTGTTTTCCACATGCAATCGATTAACATTTAATGAAACAATCAGCTCAAGTTTGATGTTAACCAAGTGGTTCTGGATTAGTCTTGCGTTGAGAGACCTTCCTCCACAGCACTGGCGTGTCCACACAGCATTCTGGGATGGGAGAAAAACAGGCTCTGGTTTTTGGGCATTTCTTTAAACCAATCACAATCGTCTTTGGCAGTGCTCAGCGCCAAGAAGGACCCACGGTGCCTCTGCAAAATAGCCTCTGGAAGGAACTTGTTTTGGTGGAACGTGTACGTTCAAAAGTTGTTTAAGTCTTACAACAGAAAACTT
>NC_048415.1:1305138-1315701 GCF_013103735.1 Etheostoma cragini
GTGTGTGTGTGTGCGTGTGTGTGTGTCCAAAAAAGTTCTCTTTCTTAAGTTCAGTATAAAGAAATTCCAACAGAGTGCATCAACATAAAAAATGAAAAACAACCTAAAACTAAACAATTCTGTAGGTATGAGTCACTTTGCTGAAACCAGTGTTGTGATCTGAGGCACTGAGCGCCGGGAACGGGGCGGAGGAAAGAGAGATTGGTGAAAACCAAAACAGACGCAATGACTTGTTCAGATGGACGACTGAAGGAGAGAACAAAATCAATGCAGGACAAGAAGAGAGATGCAGCCAGAGGATGTTCTGCCAACTCCACATTTCCACCTGGGTGACACATGTCATAGAACTAAAGCTCTGACACACACACACACACACACACACACACACACACACACAAATGTAATCTATCTTATTACATTATAGACTAGGTATCAGGTTGGTCTCAGCACAGATAGAAATTGAAATTATGATAAGAGATGGCTGTCAGTTGAATCATATCGGTCGAAAATAATGTTTTATTATACCTTATATGCCTACTAAATATTTTCCTCATATCGTGCAGCACTAATCAGCACCTTACCTTCTCTACACACCCACCCACCCACCAAAACACACACACACACACACACACACACAATAATTCTAATCAAAAAGCCCGGCGAGTCAAGCTAAATATAACCCAACAAATGAGGTCATTTACTGGGTTAGCGTGTTCGGCTCGTGAACTCTCTCTCTCTCTCTCTCTCTCTCTCTCTCTCTCTCATCATCTAGTCCAGCACAGTTTCATCACCTCTGTGAGCGCATTGATGTGCTGTTGTGACGCTCAAAATTAAAAACTGGGATTGCTATTGACAGCCTCTGTATGATACATATAGTGTGTGTGTGTGTGTGTGTGTGTGTGTGTGTGTGTGTGCCAATCTTGAGGTTATGATGTGCTCCACCCAAGACAATTGTGATTGGTTTAAAGAAAAACGGCGGAAAACCCGTCTCAGCGACAACGGCAACGGACAGAGAGAATGTGTATAAGACAAAGATGGTGTGTTGCCTTGTGAATGGAAACGTGTTTCATCTTTTTGAGGGCCTTTTTTGAGTTTCACACCTTTAGAGTGGAGACATTTCACTCCTATGATTTCTTCAAAAGTCAGTTTGACGGTCTCAGTTCTTGTCAAACGCTCAAACCTCTCCGCAGTGATGAAACAGTGGATGCCGTGTTACATTTGTTTTGCTTGAACAAGCTCTTCCAACCCAAAGCCTTTGGGCAGAATGAAGTGGCCTTGTCTATTCCTCTGGCTTCTAATTGTATCCCTAATTTCCATAAGAGGAACAGTGTAGTGGGCTACAGGCCTCTTCTGCAGATAAAAGACGCGGGTCTTTATGGTTTATCACAGCAGAGCAGTGCGCTGCATGCCATTAACCCATTAGATTCAGCACATGCTCTGATTATCTGAACATTTCTCTGAACTGTGAGCAGATAAGTGACAAGGACAGCATCAGGAAGACATTAGCTAAGCGTCCTAATTAATGTTGCATGGAACCGGCAAACCGCTCCCCTCTGAGAAGGGTAAGGCGTCGGGTTGGGAAATGTAGAAGGGCGTTCACAATCGCACAATGCCAGATAGTGTTACGCGTTGATTAGCCCTGTCGTAGATATTCAGTATCACACCTGATTTAATCAGCGTGGCTACTTGGAGAGAACTGATCTGTTCAGGACAACAAGTGGTGTTGTAAATTCATCTCTTAAATCAGGCATATTTCAACAGTCATCTGTAACTATAGGTCCATCTCCAACCTGCCATTTCTCAGCCAGATAATAGAAAAAATGGTTTCCTTTCAGCTCTTCAACTATTTAACGTCAAACGACCTTCTGGACAATCATCAATCAGGTTTTTGGCCCCACTACAGCACAGAAACCGCACCTATTAAAGTTGTGAATGATCTGCATATAAACACTGATTCTATTAAGTTATCTATACTTGTGCTCCTGGATCAGCACCCCCTTTGACACCGTTAACCATGAGATTTTATTACACAGATTAGAAACATGGGTCGGCCTGTCTTGTCCAGTCTTACACTGGTTTAGAAGTTAGCTGCTGGATAGGCAATTCTTTGTGCGATTTTGTCTTGGACAAAATGGCCATTATGTGTGGAGTCCCCCCAGGCTCAATTCTAGGACCTTTATTGTTTAATCTCTACAGGCTCCCAATTGCACATGTTATAAAGATACACAACATAAATTAGTATAACTATGCAGATGATTTACAGCTATACATATCCTTATTTGCTGATGACACGCATCCCATACACTCCCTAATAATTGTATTCATGACAAACTTTCCCTTAAAATTAGCAGCCAACGCTAGCTAGCTAGGTTGGTTGAATTCTACAATTCTAGTTGTACTCGTGCAATGCGTGACCCCCGCAAGATCCCCACTCTTTAAATATTATGAGTCTTTAACGTTAGAGGTGATATGATAGTCTTTAGATGTATGATGGTGTCAGACTTTAGTTTTTTCAAAGTCTGTTCATGGTCTAGTGTATTGTAGGCATAAATGTAATTAAAAATGTTGATGTTCAATCATACATCAGTGAGTGACTGTTACAGACTGTTTTACACTGTTACACACTCAGCGGAGTCACACTTTAAAAGGACTACGGGAATGCTGAAAAACCTGACCAACATAGTGTCGGTTTGCGCTACTTCCGCACGGTTTTTACACTATTTAAAGTCAGCACATGCAATGGCGCATTCTGCATGTGATGACCTGAAACCAGAGCTTCTGCGGCAAAGACAAATCGTTTATTTATATCATTCAAATGGCAATGGGCATTCCAGAGGGACAAGTTGCTGTGACAATATTTGACTAAAATGTGCACATGTCAACAGACGGATGGAATTGTGCTGTAAATTTGCTTTCAAACCAAAAGTATACGTTTAAAAGATGCTAAATACCCCATAGAGAGACTCTTTAACATGCACATAGTGAGTGATGCAATGTTAACAAGAGCTGCGAAGATTAATCGATTAAATTAAAGGCCAAATATTCTGATAATCAATAAATCGGATTGAGTCTTTTTGGGGGGAAATAAAAGTCAATCTTCTCTGATTGCAGCTTGTTAAATGGGAATATGTTCTAGTTTCTTCACTCCTCTGTGACATTAAGCTAAATATCTTTGAGTTGTGCACAAAGCAAATCATTAGAGGACGTCATCTTGGCCTTTTTTTACCATTTTCTGACATTATATAGACCAAACAATCCATTAAAATCAACAAAACAATCGACTATGAAAGTAAACTACCTTTTTTTGTAAACTCTCAAAAACTGCTGGTGGAAATTTCAATTTCCTCGCAGGAGTCATCCCAAAAGGATCCATAAAGAGAAGTCTAGGTCTAATTATTAGATGCAGGCCAAAAAATCTTGTTGTTGTTTCATTTCTGCATGACCTAAATTCCAGATCATTCCTGTTCCCGGCAAAATAGAAAGACCCGGAGCAGTGTTGTTCCAAACAGAGTGCTAAAACAGAGCAGGGCGTGCCCAAGTGTCATTTGTGACTGCAGGAATGTGCCACGGCAGACCAACAGTGCGTCAGCCAATCAATTATTCTGGACAAATATAGCCTTGTGTGACTGCAGGATGCTGGCCGAGTAGATGGATGGATGGATGGATGAATGGATGAGTGGCTCAGTGAGTACACATGCTATAGCTAAGAGCATCAGAAGGCAGATACACGTACTGAAGTATGAGCTATTTCCCCGAGCTCAGAGTGGTATGGATGTTATTTATAGAAGGCCGACCAAACCCACTACCATAAAACAGACGGGCAGCCGGACAATTAAAGCGAGCCGAGAAGAGGCGGCAGAGGAAGGAGAGGAGAGAACATTGCTCTGCGTCTGACCTATTTAGCAAATGAAGAAGCCATAAACACAGCAGAGCTGAATTCGCTCTGCAGCAGACAGGCAGCCACGGCCAAAACAGAGCTAACCACCCCAACCCCGTAAAAACGCTAATCAAAGCCTGCACGGTCCAGAATAGCTTTTTAAAGTGGGCCAGCCTGTTTCGCAACGATGCTGGGCTCAAGTGCGTTTCGTACTCGTTACCGCTTGTTTTTGCCCAGTTCTAAATAAATCATCAAAAATCCAGCTGCACTCAACGGATACACACACAGCTTGCACGCTAGTGTGCAACATGCACACAAGTCTTCTAACTGGAATCCTTACCAAGGATACCAGAAGAGATGATGAATAACGGATGTCAAGTAATGAACAGAAAAACTGAGTCCATTTTATGGAGAAGCAATTAAATATGAACTATGAGTCAATCGAAGCAGTCCACGTGTACAGTGAAGAGAGAGACTGGGTTACATCAGGAGTCAATAGTCACCCTCAACATGCTGCTATCAATATGAAATCTTATAATTGTTATTGATCTGCTGCTTCCAGAGTTAAAAATTAAATAAAACGATACACAATAATAAGAATTAAAGCAGCATCATTTCTCACAATTTAACCCTCATGTTGTCCTTGGGTCAAATTGACCTGTTTTCCTATATCAGTGTTGTTTTTAATTCCCCAAAATAACATGATTGATTCCACCCAACGGTCTTTGGCAAGTACAAATCTCTACTTTCATTAATTTTGGGGCGTCTTATTCAATTTTATAGCATCAACATCCATTCCTTTAATTTTAGTCTCAATAATTCCTAATTTCTGCTTTTCTAACTCAAACATTAGGTTTAATTTCCTATTAAATGAGGTTTATTGACCATAAATTCCAAAAATAACTGTAAAACTAAAGTTAATAAGTTAGTGTTACGTAGTGTTGATAACGTCAAAAAAGTGACATTGTTGAAAAAACTAGAAAAAGTTAGAAACATTGATTAAAAAGCGTCATCAAAAGTGTTGATTTCTTTCGACGGGATGACAACACGAGGGTTAAAATCTTTGGCATTTGGCAATAAATTCATAATCAAAAACGCTTATTTTTCAGTGGATCGGCTAAGAATTAGAGCTCTGAATTAATCTTACAATTTTGTCCAACTAACTCTAAAGGTCGTTTTATGCTCTGCGTAGAATTGGCGGCGTACCCCAGCAGACGCCTCCGTCTACGCCGACCTCTACGCCGACCTCTACGCCGACCTCTACGCCGACCTCTACGCCGACCTCTACGCCGACCTCTACGCCGTAGCCTGACGTGCAAAAATGTGACTGTACTTCGCTCGGCCGTGGCTTGGTAGCGTTGCATTCCCCCCCCCCCATGACTTATCTCCTGGTTCTCCTTCTCCATCAACAACATGAAATCCAGGAGAGGGTTAACTTCTCCTGCTGGAGATTGCCCACCGTGGTCAGAAAGAACAGAGGAGACACTTTGTTTCTCTCACTAAGACTCTGGAGTCAGCATTCGCTCTGAAGATAATCTCCATCACTCTCTCACTTCTCCCCCCCCCCCCCACACACACCCAAGTATAAACACCAGGCCACTTAGGTAGGCTAGGGAGAAAGCTCTTTATGTTTCAGGGTAAATGCACAACATACTTTACCCAAACCACAGTTAGGACTGGGTCTGAAGGCTCCTGGAGCCCATTACACACAAAAAATTGGCAAGCAGTGCTTACACACGGGTTGCAAATAGTCGCCGCGTCCCATTTCCTACACATTACACGTTCGTTTGGATTTGTGAAACATAACGAGAGAGAAGAAGATCTCATGTTGCTGAAATGGCAGCCACCTCGGGCCCCACATTGCACTGCAGGGATTCCCAACCAGGGGCACTTGTACCCCAGGGGGTACTTCTGCTTTTGCCAGGGGGTACGTGGAAAGATTGTGGAGCTCTACTGCTGCAATTTGAACATTTTGCAATTATGTAAGAGAAAACCAGCTAGCAAGCAAGCTCGGAAGTTTAAGCAGATAGCTAAAAGTAATGGCTACATAGCTCAATATAGCTCCTATTATAATGTGACTCATTTCCACTCCAGCCCTCAAAGAACCCAGAATCGAAAGGAAGAATTGGAATCAGAATCGTTAAAATCCAAACGATGCCCAACCCCGCTAACATAACAAATACCTGTTTGAAATAGCTAAGAGTAACAATAGTGGATAAAGGGTTGAAATCTTCAACTTCTCTTTAAGTAGTAGTAGCCTAGTAGGCTAGTAGTAGTACTGCTGACCAAACCAACCTTATTACTGACAGGTACATTTCATAAAAAACTTGTTTTGCATGATGAATAATGTTATACATTTGGAACATACATTGGGAATAGAAGAATAGAATGAAGATGTACGTGAGTTCATCTGACAGGGCTGTGGGGGTCCCAAAAAGGACCAAAAACGTTGAGAAGCACTGCATTTCCATTGTGACTGACTGTCAAACTAGAAGATAAAAAGGTAGTTCTAAGGCATTCATTGATAGCAATCATATCCGTACTCAGTATAGTGTTTCTGGTCATGTTCAGGTATTGTAATCGGTATGAGGAAGGGGAAAAATGGTGCTGCAATATCTTAAAACCAACTCTGATAGGCCCACATTCAACCACAGACGGTAGACAGTATCTGACCTGCAGAACTTTCAAAATATTCGTACATCTTCAACCCAGAACTCACGTTCATATCACACAGCAAACGTGTACTCAGACAGATCAAGCATGCTAACAACACCAACCGGCTTGATAGCAACTGAACCTGACGCTCAATACCGATCCCATACTCGCACACTGAACACTGTCTGAGCAGAGCGGCACACTAGAAGACACATGTTGACGTTTTACAGCCGAAACTAGGATTGGGCATCGAGAACTTGGACTTGTTTCACCTATTCAAATGGAATCTATTTTATAGGGATTGTTTGGAAAATTTGGTCTCCAATTGAATCATCGTTTACGAGTTCAACATGAAGCAAGTTATAGTTTCCATCGCGGCCACGCTACTTTCCGGCCGCTTGTTGTGTTGCAGCCATGTGGCTCTATTTTACATTGAAAAAGTCTATAAAAAAACACTAAATCAACATTGAATCAGAATGTGAAGTAAGCATGTGACCCGTTTCGACTCCACCAGTCAAAGAATCTGGTTCAAGAATATAAGAAGCAGAATCTTAAAAAGAAGAATCTGGAATTTTGAAAAACCAAAGGATGCCCAACCCGAGCCAAAACTGACAAAATGTTACGTTTTTGTTCAGTTAATGTGGATTTCATTGAAAAACTGTCCTGTTGATTATAATCCAACTGAGAAGTCATAAAGATCCAAACCAACCACCCTTATGATGTGTTCCATTGTGTCCGTGTGGGCAGCACTCACCTGAAGCAGCAGCTGCTCCAGGCGGCTGAGCCCCCACGTCGCTCTGTGACCCCCCAGGGGTCGGCGGTACAGGCCTGGACCAGGATTTCACCGCGGGAGGGCCGGCCCTCACCACCCCGACGTACTCCACAAAAGTCCCCGGAAAGTCTCCCTTCTCCTTGGTCCTCTCGTTGGTGCCGTGCAGCCAGCCTTTGGGGCTCCGCTCATCCCCGTCCTGGTAGTCCAGCCCCGGCACCGCCATCAGCGAGGCCCTGGAGACGGTGAGCAGGTCGCCCGGCTGGAGGCTGATGTCATTGCCTCGCTCTCGCTTGTACTCGAAGAGCACCCGGTACTGGAAACTGTCAGATGTCATGTTGTGTCTGTTGCCTGAGATTTGCTGAGTTTGAAGTCTTGAAAATACAAAACGGAAACTCTGTTAGTCCAACTGGAACTCAACCTGAACCTGGGAAACCTGTAGAACCTGTGTCGGCACCTGAGATTTGCTGCGTCGTGCTGACTCGGATGACACAGTGAAAATTATAGAAATCTTATCCCTGAGGTGAAATATGACATAGTTTTGCCCTACAACCCCATGAAGAGCAGGTCCAACCTTCTTAATCCAAAAATACAACTCCTCCAAGTACAATGAAATGGAATTCACCACTCAGACGTTGCTTTGTTATTGTAGATTTGGATAAATATCCATGGAGTTCTTTAAAAATCCACCGGTCAGTCCCAGCTCTCCAGTCTGAGGCCCCTCAACGGACACACCAGCTAACCAGCCACCACACTCCGGACTGTGATGGGAACAGAAAAAGGGGGGCGGGGGGAGGCTTGGTGGTCTGGAAACTGCAGGATGGCACGGTTTTCTTGGACAGGGCGACCTCCAGACGACGCCCCGAAGCTTCTGCAGGTTCTTCCGATTGTTAACGAGAAAGTGCACAGAATCTAAACTGAGACTATACGGTCAGATCACACAGCCATTCACACACACACTCACACACACACACATCTGAAGAAATCCACTGCAGTGCAGATTTTAGGCTTCTCATTGGGAGCGTCCTTGTGTGCACTCTTGTGTATGAAATCCCGCGGCTTCGCCTTCCTTGACTGGGCAGCCTCCCGAAGCAGACCAACGCTCCTGCAAACTTTAAATGAAGTTCTAAGGTCACCATCACACACTCTTCTCCAGCTATTAGGATTTAAATGCAACATATTGATGTAGCTCAGGTTTGAAAGTCATTTTAAATGTGTCGGAGAGCAATGTAGTGATCAAAAGCTTCACTATAAGTACATGCAAATAAGGAACATTTAAGGATATTAGAATGAAAATGCGTTGAAAGTCTCCCTCACCAGTCTGCTGAGCAGGCTGCCCCACAACAACTGAGACTGATCCGTTTCAACAAGCGTGACTCGGCGAATGTGAACTTCAGACAGAGAGCGTGCCCGACCAAAACTCGCCCTGCATGCGCCAGTCGGTTGCGCGCAAACTCCCCGCTCAGACTGCACGCATGCACGAGCCCGTGTCCTCCACCGACCCCTCGGTGCGCGAACTGCCCGCTTCGACACTACCGGAACCCCGAAGTGCGAAAGCCAGACAATCGGTGAAGTGCAGTCCGTCAGGATGAAGGGATGGACGGCGTGGCTGGTTCCAGCAGACGGGCAGCCTGCTCGGTGCTGGCGCGAGCGCATGTGCTGATGTCAGTAAACCCCTCCCTCCCCCTCCTTCCCCCCCCCTCCTCCCCCTGCTGTCTGCAAATTATCCCGGCAGCCAGCGGCGGGGACGGGACGGCTCGGGGTGTGCGTGTGTGTGTGTGTGTGTGTGTGTGTGTGTGTGTGTGTGTGTGTGTGTGTGTCATGCACCGCCGCTGCAGCAAAACATCGCGTGACCTAGTTACGGTACTGCTCACAGTTTCTGTTGAATTTTTTATTATTTATCTTTTTCTGTTGCATTTATGATTTTGTTTTTTTTACTTTTTATTTTTGTCGGTGTATGTATGTGTGTGTGTGTGTGTGTGTGTGTGTGTGTGTGTGTGTGTGTGCGCGAGCGTTCGCGTGTGTGTGAGTGCGTGTGTGTGTGTGTGTGTTACAGAGTGGCACGAGGGTGAGTGGGAGTACTGGATGTCCGGAAGCTGCGGAGAGATTGTGATGAATTATGCAACGGCCGCGTTAAGGAAAACAAATTTAAAGAAGGGATGATATTTAATAACTATAACGAAAGGATGATATTTAAGAAGTGCATGATGGGAGATTTTGGAGAACAGTGCAGTGTTGTTTGTTTGTCCCGTGCGCACATGACGCAGCAGATAGCGGCAGACTGCTGCGTCATCAGGGAGCACGTTTTCCATTTGGAGCTGCAAAAAAACCCTGAAAGCACAACAACTTCTGTCTTATGACAACAACGTTTTGCTGTTGTCATTCAAACATAAGAGACATTTAGAAAATATGATGAGAGTGACATTTTACACAAAATAACAGGTTGGGATAGATTCTGCCACTTATTCTATTCAATTCAGATATGTTTTAATTATAATAATAATTTTTAAAAAGATAATTTATTTATCCCCTGGGGACAGGAATATTTCTGACAAGTAAAAAATATAATAAATACACACAATATACCATAGCCTGCCATAATAACTGCATACTTGAAGTGAAAGACAATAAGAGAGGAGCAGCAGCAGCACATAAAACACGTTAAAAACCAATTTGTGACAGCACTTAATATACTATATTAAAACTTTTCTTTCTGTTTTTCTCCTTTTTATGACGATTCTGCATCTATACTGTATGTCCAGATGAATTTACTGCTTTCATCGCAGTTATTAAAATATGCTGCCATATGCTGTGTTCATTTAAGTTAATTAAACTGAAATTAATTAAGAAATATGCAACATTCAAGCACACAACTTACTAAGAGTCGTTACACCCTGTTCAACGCAGGCCTCAAGATCAGGTCATAGGAAAGGACAAACGGTCCGCAAGAAGATCCGCAAAGAGACAAATGGAAACTTGCAACCACTTGCATCTATTAGCCAATGAGATAGCGAGATGTTTGGTACAGTTACATTTCTAGCGGTGTATCTGTGACAATCTAAAACCAGCCTCTGGAGACCGGACCAGCTGACGTCTCTGTTGGCTGTTTCAACAGGAGACGTCTCTTCCGTCCTAAAACCAGCCTCTGGAGACCGGACCAGCTGACGTCTCTATTGGCTGTTTCAACAGGAGACGTCTCTTCCGTCCTAAAACCAGCCTCTGGAGACAGGACCAGCTGACGTCTCTTTTGGCTGTAGTAACA
>NC_048415.1:1315801-1320417 GCF_013103735.1 Etheostoma cragini
TAAGGTTAGGGTTAGGGGCTAGGGAATGCATTATGTCAATGACTGGTCCCCACAAAGATAGCCAGACACGACCGTGTGTGTGTGTGTGTGTGTGTGTCTGTGTGCGAGTATGTATTTTTCTTTTTCAACTCTTCATTGATTTACACTCTGTTGTTATCACACACTACACACAGGCTTGAAATACACACACACACATGCTCAGATCCTATACAGGCACTAATGGAGAGAAGTCACAGTGGGGGGGCTGCAACTGCTGGACAGCAGGAGCCCTGAGCGGTTGGGTGGGGGAGGGGGGTGGGGGGGGGGGGGGCGGTTGCATGCCTTGCTCAAGATCACCTTGGCAGTGCCCAGGATTTTAACTGGCATCTCTCCAGCTACCAGTCCACATTCTGTACTACCAGGAGTTGAACCAGCGACCCTCCGGTTCCCAACCCAACACCCTACAAACTGGGGTGTGTGTGAGAGTCAGCCGTACATCCGAGTTTGCTTCACCACCTAGCCACTCTGCATGCGGACCCATACATACACACACACATAACACACACACCTCATTTCTCCAACCCTCCTCCGTGCTGTGTGTGTGTTAGGATGTGAGGTCAGAGCTCATTGGTCGCCCGGGGGAGCGCCTCCTGCACCGTGAGTTAGCTCGGCGCGTCGCTCCTCCGCCGGGCCTGGCCAAGCCCCGCCAGATAAGACCTTGTTATGTCGTCAGTTAAATGACTCCCCACGCTACTGCAGGGAACAGATGTCTTCCTTATCACAGTCCAGCATGCATGTTGAGTCTGAGGAGAGCTGGAGGAAGGAGCAGGGAAGATGTGGGATGTAAATACATAAACACCTTTGGTCATAGTGGGAGCTCAGCGGCTGGAGGATTACAGACTTTAATCCGTGGGATCGCAGGTTCATTTACAGACACACACAAACACTTTTCTTACACTCTGCACACATCATTGATGATTAATCCGGCTTTCAAAGCATGTTTAAAGCACTTGTCCGCGCTAGTTTTGGTCGACACTTGTCTCATCAGAGCTCTGGGAACATGGTGAAATCACTAAGAGGAAGCCTGACAACATAAAGCTGAAATTACACCTCCCACATCTGCATTTTGAGTGCCTGCCGGGGATCATCAGAGGATGTACGCGACGTAGGACTTCTGCCAACGTAGGCTTGTTGGAGCGGCCACGTCCCAATGTACCGCGCGCGTGGGTAACACGGCCTCCAGACGGACTACAGGAAGTAGCATCAAATGACCATACCTCTGAAGTGCCATTCATGGTTCCATGCAGGCTACACACAGAGCTTTTGCTTATATCAGTGGGAAGGATGGACCGACAATGGAATGATGAAATGAAACTGAAGGTGATGACAAAATTGGTTGTCGGGCTTCAATATTTATGGTAATCAAGCACAAACATTTTAGGATAGGACGTCAGTCCTATCCTACAATCCTATATCCTGTATAAGGACCTGGACCTCACCGCCAGTGTTTCAGTTTTACTGTTAAAAAGTGTTTAGATAATTAAAAGGTAAACATTTGGAAGAGGGCTGGCTGCTAGTTAGCTAACGCTAGCATGCCTTTCCACCAAGCTTCCACACTACGGAAATAAGCCGGACAGAGTTGTCCCTCATCTGGCAATGGAAACCCTGCTGCCCCCCCCCCCCCCCCCCCCCCCCCCCCCCCCCCCCCCCCCCCCGTCCTGTTGGCTCAGAGCTCCACAGACTAAGACCACAAGGATAAATTAGCGTTGGACCAAATGTATTGCAACAAGAGTTGAAGTGGATGCGCGCAGATTGGCCGCTGTGTGATACAAGAGAGCATCACACATCATGTGTGGAGTTGACAGATTTGGGAGGTTGTGATCACTGAGTTGTGATGGAAAATGAACCCGGTTAAAGAAAAAAGTATGTGAGTAAATGTTGCACTACACGCTTGCAGCTGTCATTGTGTTCATGCAAATATCAATCTGCACATTTTTGAATATTTATTCTGGGACCTCACATTCAGAATACAGGTGTGTGAATATTTTCTAAAAGTGCATATTTCATTTTAAAAGTTCCAATTTTTTTACATTTGTTTTTTTTTCTTTGTGTGACTTCAAATTCAGATCAGAGTGCAAATTTTGTGTTTACATGCGTAAATTTATGTTTACATTTGCAAATTTTGTGTTTACTAGTGCAAATTTTGTGTTTACATGTGCAAATTTTGTGTATACTAGTGCAAATTTTATGTTTACATTTGCAAATTTTGTGTTTACATGTGCAAATTTTGTGTTTACATGTGCAAATTTTGTGTTTACATGTGCAAATTTTGTGTTTACATGTGCCAATTTTTTTTTACAAGCGCAAGTTTTATGTTTACATGTGCAAATTTTGTGTTTACATGTGCACATTTTAGGTTTACAAGAGCAAATTTTGCGTTTACATGTGCAAATCTTGTGTTTACATGTGCCAATTTTTTTTTTACAAGCGCAAGTTTTATGTTTAGAAGCGCAAATTTTATTTTTACAAGTAGAAATTTTATTTTTACAAGCGCAAATTTTAACATACAATTTCATATTTTTTGTTCCGCAAGTTCTCACATCGTCGTTCTACAAGCTCTCACCTTTTGCACCATATTTACCTGCATAATTGTTCCACTGCTTTGTGTTTGTGTTTGTGTGTGTGTGTGTGTGTGTGTTTGTGTTGGTGTGTGTGTGCGTGCGTGCGTATGACACAGACCAGACTGCGTGCTCGAATGAAGTCATTCTTCCACGGGTGTAGAGAAAGGACAGAGAGGGTAAAGATGTCTGTTTCACTACAAGAAAGTAAACTTGGATCTGTCATTACTGATTTTCAGTGTGACGATGTCCGGGCTGCTCACACACACTGAGCGTCCTTAAATTAGTTCACGTGACGGACTCACATCGAGTCGTCAACATCTGAACAAATATCACTCGGAGAAATCATATTTCACACCTGTAGACATTTGTTTTCAGAACACACAATCATTTTATCCTTAAAAATCTGAGCAAATCTGACATTGTGGATGGTTTCTTTGACATATTCGGTAATGCCGACTGGGATTGAGTGAGAGCCTGAATTAGGATGCAGCGTGTCCAGTCCTAATCCGGTAAACCCGGCACAGAATTTACTATTCCGCGGTATACAATATTCACTGTGTGTAGGCTTACTTTAAAGACTGTGAAAAACAAAGGATAACAGGATAGACGAACAGAAGGGAGCAACTGAGGGAGGGAGGGAGGGAGGGATGGATGAATCAGAGGGGGAAGGATAAACCGGACAGATTGAGTCTGAAAAGCAGGCCTTTGGCCCCCAAGCTGCCTGTGCTGCACACTGTAACCAGACCAGAGAAACCTAGCTGCTGTAAAGCTGGCAGGATATCAGATTACTTCTGGTTCAGCATCACTTCAAATCCCTGTATGCATCGTACCGTCACGGCTCACATGTAAGGATCAGGTTGCACAACATTTTTGAAAGTATGCATCAGCACTCTCAGTGCCTGCAGGCTAATATTCAATTCAACTCAATTTTATTTATATAGCGCCACATGACAACAACAGTCATCTCATTGCGCTTTCCATAAAGAGCAGGTCTAGACCGGACTCTGTGATGTTATTTATCTCCCAGGTCTTTCCATAAAGAGCAGGTCTAGACCAGGACTCTGGGATGTTATTTATCTCCCAGGTCTTTCCATAAAGAGCAGGTCTAGACCAGGACGCTGGGATGTTATTTATCTCCCGGGTCTCTCCATAAAGAGCAGGTCTAGACCGGACTCTGGGATGTTATTTATCTCCCAGGTCTTTCCATAAAGAGCAGGTCTAGACCAGGACTCTGGGATGTTATTTACAGAAACCCAACAGTTCCCACCAAGAGCAAGCACTAGGACACAGAGGCAAGGAAACACTTCCTTTAAGAGGCAGAAACCTCAAGCAGAACCATGGCTCAGGGTGGGGGGGGCATCTGCCTTGACCGGATTGGGGTGAGAGAAAGAGACAGCCAGAGAAAGAGAGAGAGAGAGAGAAAGAGAAAGAGAGAAAAGACAGAGCGAGAGAGAGCGAGCGGGAGAGACAAGGAGAATTGTAGCAGAGGATGTGGAGCAGGAACATGGAGACTCCAACCACAGATCCAGAGCTAGAACCACCTGCAGGGAGCGATAGGAGGGGCAAGAGAGCACAAGACTCCGGGAAAAGGAAGAAGTTGAGTTAGTAACATGCATTAATGGGGTTGCATAGAGATGCTCAGAGCATCATGGGAAGTCCCCCGGAAGTCTAGGCCTAACTAAGGGATGGTTCAGGACTCTCCTAAGCCAGGTCTTGCTATGAGCTTTATCGAAGAGGAAAGTCTTAAGCCTACTCTTAAATGTGGAGACGGTGTCTGCCTCCTGATCCCAGACTGGAACCTAATCCCACAGGAGAGGAGCTACTCGGGGTATCTTCCCAAGTAATCTCGAGCACTGTCGGAGGAGTAATTAAAGAAATAATTGGCTGGTTCTCTCACAGAGAAGTTAATGTCTTCACAGGATCTGCAGAGGGAAACAGGCTGTCTATGTACAGTCAAACAGCAGGAAGAGGCAATCAGTTGCAGGGGTGGGGGGGTGGTGTGTGTGTGGGGGGGGG
>NC_048415.1:1320517-1326890 GCF_013103735.1 Etheostoma cragini
CACACACACACACACACACACACACACACACACACACACACACACACACACAGACCTGTCAAGAGTGGTTGACCTTAATTTCTGGTTCAGGGTAGAACAGAATGCATTAAAGTCTGGAGTAGCTACTTTACAGTAATGAGTAAAGGAAATATCCCATTCACAGCCGAATAAACACTGTGCATGTGGAACAGGAAGATGAGAGGGATGCTCCTGGAGAACAGCAGCCAAGCCGAGGCTCTCGTCTCGGCACAGAGTGAAGGCAAAAGGCTCGAGGACGCCTGAAAAGTGCTCAGGGGGGTCCGAGCGGAGACGCGGGTATACTCTGTAATTAGTGTAAGGAGACACATTTGGTATGTACTCACCATCCCACCATCCATATTTCATAGTGTTCTCTCCTTCTGATAGCAACCCTTCTCACTTTAGATAACGATGAATTAGCTGTGACACTGTGAGATCTCTCTGTATGGAGAGAGTTTCTCCCCTGCGGCTGTAAGTGACGAGTGAAACCACGTAGGGTTCATTAAAGCTTCATGAGCGATGGAGCTGTTTCCTGCGTCCTCGTTCCGTAGGTTCAGCTTCCCTTCGGCAGCGTGCAGGAAGTCTGCGTCAGTATGAATGTTATCGGAGCACTGGGGGAAATGATCAAGAGTGCTATTCCTACCAAAATCCGTCTCTGTGCAGCTCCATGCAGTGGTGGAAAGTACATTGAAGAAGTTTACTGCATAACGGACGTTTTGAGGTACTTGTTCTTAGGGGTCTTGATCACCCTGTCAGGGATTGTATTCGCTACAGCAACCGGCTCGCTCTACATTAATCCCGCTTGTTACATGGCTACTTTGTCTTTGAAGACGTCAAGACGACCCATTTGTCTATTGATCTGGTCAAGTCTGGCATTTAAAATATGGAAAGGAGCTTCCTGCTACACACCCGAAGGGGGCCCCCTGTCTCCTGTCCCCTGGGGTCTTAGTCTAGACCAGGGGTCTTCAACAGGGGGTCTGCGGAGGTACTGCATGGGGGTCGCGAAAGTTTTGGTTGATTAGACTTTTTTTTATATTCCCCCCCCCCTGCAATTTTTTTCCACCAATTGAAATGTCTTTAAATACACATTAACATGAATTCAACACACTGTACTAAACAGATAAATGGAGGCAGATAGATGTCTTTCAGTCATCAATGCACACATGGCACTATAGGACCAGTTTGATATAACACAATTTTAGACAATATATATAATTAGGGGGTCCCCGCTCCATCTCGCCATCAGTTTGGGGGACCTTGGCCTGGAAAACGTTGAAGACCCCTGGTCTAGACTAAGACAACACAAGGCGGATTAAACTGTATTGATGATAGATTTTCATATCTAAACGACAGACCCTTTTGATCTGTAACCGAAAAAAGACCCCCAAAGGGGCGGAGTTTAAAGTCTCGTCCACCCCCATCGGTGAGCAAAGGTGCGCTCGGCATGTTGCCATGCCAGCCACGGACCAATGAGAGTGGATTTGAATGAACCAGGTGTAAAGGAACGGCCCCCAGGTGCAGGGGATACATGGGTGTAATTTAGGAATATTCAGGACTGGTCTCATTGTCAACATTGGTTTCTTTTACCTGTCAATGCAGTAGTAGCAAGTACGCTTAGTTTCAAATGAAAACCCTTTGGTCGACGTTTTTTTAAAACTTTTTTTTTGTTTGATTTTTGTCCCTTTTTTCAACACTTTTGACGCTTTTTTTCCAATGTTTGACGTTTTCAACACTACGTAACACTAACTTATTAACTTTAGTTTTACAGTTATTTTTTAAATTTATGGTCACTTAACCTCATTTATAGGAAATTCTACCTAATGTTTGAGTTAGAAAAGCAGAAATTAGGAATTATTGAGACTAAAATTAAAGGAATGGATGTTGATGATAATCACAGACTGGAATATGTCAACTTTTACTCAATACTATTTCAAAAACACTTCCATTTGTTTTTCAAATGCTATAAAACTGAATAAGACGCCCCAAAATTAATGAAAGTAGAGATGTGTACTTGGCAAAGAGCGTTGGGTGGAATCAATCATGTTATTTTGGGGAATTAAAAAGAACACTGATATAGGACAACGGGTCATTAACATGAGGGTTAATAACGTGCCTGATTGGATAAAGGTGAAATAATAAATGCATAGTAATTTGACATTTGAGGGTATAATGTGTCAGTAGATAGTACATTAGTCAGAAATCTTCCCAAGTGGCATCAGTGCAGTTTTTAAGCTATTTAAACATTAAAGCTGCGTTAAAATCACACTGCATGTCAAGTGGATGGTGAATCTGTAAATGTCCACACAGAAGTAGAGAGCTAAAGTCCTAAGTTATAAAGTGATGGTACTGATACTCTAGCTTGGCCTTCCTCATGACTTGCTTTCAGCTCTTTTTAGTGACGCTTCACTGGTTGTGTATTAAAATACAATTAAATATGAATCAATTAGGGTCGAGTGAGCCTGATACAGTGGCCCTCTCTTTTACTCGCTGAATTTCCATTTCACCATTTTTAATTTTTCTGTCTATTCTGACAAGAAGGGACATGTATTAGACCTGAAATGTGGAACATATGTCAAGTGTGATATATTTCTCCCATTCTCCCAGGTTTGAGGTTTTTTAAGAAGGCGGTGCACATAGACGCTGAGTGGCTCCAGTCCAGGTAGACGTGCTGATCTAGGGTAGTAGCGCCTGTTCATCAAAAGAGCCCTGCTTTACGAAGGTTTTTACATGGATATGTCGAAATTTAAACAAATTAAACTTGGACAGGGCACTTTAAATGATCTTCAAATGCTTTCTTTCCATAAAGTGTTTATTCCTTGTGTTGTCTTCCCGTTGACCACGAACGTTCTTATCCCTCTTTCAACTTTCTTTTTCTATTAATGCTCAATAAACCTGAGTTAAATGACATTATAACAAAGTTTAGAGTTTATAAAACATAGCAGGTAGGAATTAATTTGACTAATAGTTAAGATCAGAGGATGTTGAGTGTATTACAGAATGGTTTACGTCACTATTTAGCCAGGGTGCCATTTTCTTTTCAAATACTAAAGAATTCATTCATTTTACCTGCAAATAATGTTGTATGGTTTGCATAAAACGTACATGCATGCATCCAAGTAACTTTAGGGCATTTTAGCTAAGATAAAATCTTTTTTTTGGGGGGGGGGGATTTTGGATTTCAAAGTTGAGAAACTTTGAAAACGAGTCAAATTTGACCTGAGCACAACACAAGGGTTAAAGCTGTTGCTGAAAAAAAGCAACTACTCCATTAATAATAATTTAAAAAAACTAAAATATAAAAACACATACTTTAATTTCATTCCATTAAATGTTCAACAATTATAGTTGTGTTTCAGGCATTCTTATGAAACATGTTCATATGACATTTATTGTACCTCATATATGTGTATGTATATATGTGCGTGTGTCTGTATATATATATATATATAAGTATATGTATATATATATTTTATTATTGTGCTTTCATTGTGTTATCTATTTATTTATCCAGTATTATCTTTTTGTGCAGCACTTTGGAAACCTTGTGTTTATTAAAACCGTGCTATAAAGATAAAGTGGATTGACATTGTACGAAAACTCATGCACAACAATTCGCTTGATATTCTACTAAATCACGACGTGTGTTGGCCGGTCACATGACAACTGGTCACATGACAGTTAGGTTTAGCGGAATTTACAGTTGAATTTTTATCTGACAGAAGGTGAGTGTGAGCCGGGTACAAAGCACCATGAGACACTGTTGTAGTATTTAAAACTGATCTTGGTCCCAAGACCAATTTTTTAAGGTCTCGGTCTCATTTTGGAGTCAACTGCATTTTTACTCGGTCTCGCCTTGGACTCGGATAAAGAATACTGAATTCTTCTCTCTTTCTCCTCAGCTCTCAATGACTTTCCTGGCATCACTGTCCTCTCCCGCTACAGCCTTTCTCTCTTCCACTGTCTCACTAAAAAGGACACAGACTTGCTCTGCATTAGGTGGGAATGTGTGCAGATATAAAGCCATGCATAGTCTCTATGAGTTCTATATGTGGAGCATGGCAGCGGTGCCCTGCAGAGAATCACACTGGACAGATCGGACACAGGCCGCGGTTGAAGGATGTTCTTGAAATTCATTTGATTGGTGCTTGTCTCTGCAAATTAGTGTTGTTTTGATCCATAAAGACCTAAGGAGGGCAAGACCCGCTGTCTATCAGTATGTTCCAACCCGGTCTCACGGCAGTTTGTGAAACGGTCTTGGCAGGTATGTTGTACAGATTTTGCAACATTTCTAATATCTAAATCAATTGTCAGACACATACAGGATGAGGTATAAGGTCTAGTTAAGTTAACACAACTAAACGTACTTGCCACTACTGCATTCATTGGTAAAAGAAACCAATGTCGACTGTTCATATAGGACGGGAATCGTGTGCTCTGTACTCAATGTCAGACATATTTTGGAGACAACCATCAATAACCTCCTTGTTGTACATTAGCATTACATCGTTATAGTCCCGCTTTTGTTTCTGAAAAAGCAGAGTCGTTAATCATGTAATGTTAAAAGTTGTTCTACACAGTCGGAAATATTAACTAGGGATGCACCGATATCAGGCTTTTTGACTGGGTTCTTTTCTTTTCAATGAACCGAACCCTATAGGCTTGCAGTAGGCGCGCTACGCTGGTCGACGTAAGGACGCCGTGTTGATGACGGGAAGGTGTTCACGCAGGTGGACAGTCCAATGCAGTAGGCTGTGAGAAAGTGAAAATGGAACTATTGAGCAGAAAAGTGATGTTTGACAGGACTTTCAGTCAACAGAAGGCGATTCAAGTCGAGCTACGTGTTCAATCTGCAATGCCGATTTGTCTCATGGTGGGGGGAGGACCCTAAACAACCCACTACATCGCCGCTGTTACAACATTTGGTTGAAAGAATATGAGTTGAGCTTGAAGGAATCTAGAGACAGCAGCCAACATGCAGCAACTTCAGGTACAGCACAGGAAGGACCATCACAGCACAGGACGTGGTTTACCTTATTAATGTGTTTACTGTGTGATGGGAGCAGGATTCGGTATTCAGTTCCGGCACAATCTTAACCAGTGGATTTGGTATTAGGCCAAACCCCAAAGATCTGGATTCGGTGCCTCCATAAAATTAACCATTTCTCGCATAAAGTTATACAGTTGCATTCTGATGAAAAGAACCTGCTAATTCTTCTAAGGGGAGTCGTCCTTATCCAAACTGCAGCTGCTCCGTCTGTGTCTACACGGATGTGTTCAGGCACAGAATTAAGTGTAGGTCCGATTTGGCAGCACTCAAAGACCAACACATAATCACTGTAGTCAGGCGTGTAGAGTGGAAGAAAATAGGCCGAATTAGAGAAATCCACTTTGGGTTGCAGTGAATCGTGTGCAGAGAGAGTGATGTGAGCTGTAACACAGCCTGTGTGGACAGCTGGATTGATTAAGATAGAAATGTGTACCCGCAGGATAGAAAAGGCTTTTCCTCTCGGGGGCGGATTTCTTTTGTACGACGTAAACATAACTAAACGTAGCGAGAGATGTGGAAGTTGGCAGCCACAGTGTATTCATTTCTCTTCACGTCATTAGTTGAGAGTGTGCTACACACACCCAAGGTAGAAATGAATGAAGCGGACCGAAAAATCAGGTCCTTAACAAATATCAATTATACACAACACGCTTGTCGCATTTTCAGACTTTTTCGTCCCTTGTTTTAACATTGTTGTCGCTTCTTTCAACGTTTCCGTCGCTGTTATTGATTTAATTTTAATGCATTTTTTCTCCTTTTGTGAAATTGTATCCACTTTTTTTGAAATTTTATCCACTTTTTTGGGAAATGTTATTCACTTTTTTTGAAATTTTTGTCTCTTTTTCTACGTTTGCTGCTTTTTCTGCTTTGTTTTTTCTGCTCTTTTGTAGTGTTTTCTACTAATTTGATGTTTTTTTTTGACAAATGCAGCGTCAGTCGCTTTTTTCAACATATTTGTTGTACTTTTTTTACTAACTACCACCAGTATATACACAACTAACACCGGTAAATACTGTAGCTATATTATTATTCTTCATACAATAGGAAGGAAAATATTGCAGCACACTAGCGTGGCTAGTGGTGCACTGAGCAATCCAAATATTGATAATATCGATAGGAATCTGCAATAATGGCCCTGTATTTATTTGCTTTTGGATTGATACCAACTATCGCAGTCGCGTATGCGCTTTCTATCTGTTCCAGTTCTGTGGGGTCTGCAGCAGCAGAGAGGCTGCAGATAAGCAGGAAGTCATTGGGGTGAGACGAAGCAGATTCATCACAGGTGCCCGGGGGGGGGGGGGGGGGGGG
>NC_048415.1:1326904-1328127 GCF_013103735.1 Etheostoma cragini
GCTAACATAGCCCAGGTGTGCAGCGGTGCGCCTCATATGTCTCCCACTGTTCTTCTGTCTCTCTTTGTCCTCCGCCGCCCGCTCTGGCTGTGACACCGCGGCGCTCTGCTGCATTAAAGCGCCTTCATCTCCCCCTCATCAGCTCCTATTCCCGTGGAAATGCTGCAAACATCCTGAACAAAGAAAGCGTCCATTCTCGTGGTTCACTCTCTGAAAAAGATCATTTATGCACAAATCTTTGCATTGTACTGCACATCGAGGCAGCCACACAAAATGCCAGATAACATCCACGGCCGGTACATAAATATGGTTATTGTGATGGCAGATTAACAGCAGTTGCGGTCGAATGGGACGATAATGACAAGCCTCTCAACAACATGCACGCACATAAAAGGTCACACAGATTGACAGCGTGCGTCCTCAGCACCGCGGCTGAGATCTGCAGACAGAGAGACGAGCATGAAGGGAGACAGCGGCAGGACACAAATGATAATAATAATAATATGAATACATTTTATTTATGATGCCCTTTACATTTCAAATGAAATCTCAAAGTGCTACAGTAGCAAGGAGTTAACAACAGTTTCCAGAATATAACAAAATCAGCAAGTAGCAATTAAACAACATAAGACTAAAATTAAAACAATGACTGTTAAAAGGCCTTTTGAAATAGGAGTGTCTTTAGTTCCTTCTTAAAAATCTCCACAGTTTGTGGGGCCCTTAGGGTCTCTGGGGGGGGCATTCCAGATGCGTGGGGTGACTGACTGGAGGCCCTGTCCCCCATAGTAGAGGGTCTAGTCCTTGGTTGGTGCAGGCAGCGGGTGGAGATGGAGGAGCGGAGGTTTCGTGAGGTGGTGTGTGGGGGGTGAGGAGTTCACTGAGGTAGGCCGGGGCAGATCCATGTCTGCACTGGTGGGTAAGGAGACAGATTTTGTACTGAATTCTGTGTTTAATGATGTAGTGGAAGCGAGCAGGAAAACACAAATTGTCCTCATGAGGACGTCATCGTTGGAGACTCATGAAGCGCGGCGGTGTGTTTCGGACGCCGCTGCAGCCGCCAGCGGGCGTAAAAACCATAGCAACAAATTAATGGTTATGTTTACCTCTGTCTCCCCGCGTACTGCGTTTTGTATTGATCCATTTGCATTAAGTATGGCACCTTGGGAAGCATTCAAATTGCATTAGAGTGCACAGAAATGAAATCAGACGCCACATATTGATGT
>NC_048415.1:1328158-1343158 GCF_013103735.1 Etheostoma cragini
CCCCCCCCCCCCCCCCCCGAAGCAATTAACTCTGATTCATTTGTTATTGGGTGAGAAAGCTGAGCGACAAACTCGGCACGCAAGCTCATAACTAATGCTCCTCTGAAATGAAGCGGTGTTCGATGGTCTCGCGAACGACTTAATGAAGTTTTGTTCCAAATTGAGATGATTTGAAAAAAATTAAAATGACACCAACGCTGTTATCGGGCTTTACAAATGACAGCATGACGCGGAAATTAATTAGGGTCATTTATAAAGCAATGCTTATAACGTTCATCTTTTACTGTCAACATGGTAATGCTTCTTTTTTTTAAGAATTCCTACATTTTAATTTAGGGAATGATAGATGTTATTTATCCCCGGGGGTAAATCGACATGTTACAGCAGCACGGGAATTGGCTTAGGATGTACTGGAAGGAAGAAATATTATTATATATTATATATTATAATTATTAAATACTGTTACTGCAGAGCTGCACTAAATAAAAAGTAACTAGTGTGACAGGCGACGTTTCAAAGCTGGGAGTTTCCGAGGGATTGAAGGTGATTGGTTGTTTTCTGTTTCTCCAGCTGAGATCTCAGAGCCCAATATCTCATTCTCCTTCTTCTACACATCAGATATCTCGAGAACTCACAAGAAACTGGGTAACAGGGAAGTGGGGGGGGGGGGGGGGGGGGGGGGGGGGGGGGGGGGGGGGGGGGACACAGGGTGCTTTAGTTGTTTTACTGCAGCTGAGAGAGGATAAAAGTGATTGCACATATGTCTGTGAGAATTTATCTTTTCCCTTTAGACATGCTGTATTTTGGTCTTGTAAACCCATGATATGGTGCTCTTTGGATGCTTTTATATAGACCTTAGTGGTCCCTAATACTGTATCTGAAGTCTCTTTATATAGACCTTAGTGGTCCCTAATACTGTATCTGAAGTCTCTTTATATAGACCTTAGTGGTCCCTAATACTGTATCTTAAGTCCCTTTCCCAAATTCTGCCTTATGAAGTCATAAGGGGAAAGCTTGGTTTACACTTATCACCATTTCTAGCCACTGGGGGGGGGCATAGGCAGGCTGGGGGAATACATATTAATGTTAAAAAACCTCATAAAGTGACCTTTTCATGCCATGGGACCTTTAAGATTTCCTACAAATGTTGTTGGCTGCACTTGAGACAGCGGTACAGACACATCAGGACAGAACACGGGACTATTTCACATGTAACAATCTTATAAAACAGGGTTTTATGATATGTGGAAGTAAGGATACTTGTCACAAATCAAAGCATTCTCATAAACGGGGCAGTATGATTTCGCACCAAAATGTATGCATACCAAAACGTAAGAAATCCTAAGAGACTAGGAGACCGCCGGCTGGTCTGTAACGCCCAATGACAGTTGCAAGTATATATATATATATATATATATATATATATATATATATATATATATATATAAAGTTGCGGTGCCTAACTTTTCGTAGCTATATGAACGTATGGTTCATGAGAATATGCTGCACAAAGTCCGTGCTTGAAGGCTCCAGAAGCTGGTAAATGCCCCGTTAAGCTCGATAAATTCTTGGTTTTATCGAAACAGATATCACGTCATCTAACACTTGATTAGTTGATTTAATTGACAGATCTGAGTGGCCGTTAAGACTCTAAAATATCCAATACAAACCCAGTCCAAGTTGCAGATAATTCAGCACCAGATGCCGGAGCTCTCCTCCACCTGCAGCTGCAGGGACCCGTCCACAGCAGGCCCAAAAAACTGATTCAGCAGCATCTGGACTCCTAAATCCCCTTGGGGAAACAGTCACTGATCCCAGTGCAATAACAGCACACCAGGCGCCTCAGAGGAGAGCAATCAATTAACAGCAAGCCGTCTGTTGTTGCTAATGCATCCATCTTTTCTCTTTCTCGTACTATATGTCTTCTCCCTGCTGTTCTCTCCATCCCTCATGTCTCTCTGGGTTGTTTTTTTTTAGGAGAGTAGAGGACTTCAAAGGCCGGTTGTCGTTGCAGCAACCCCCTCGCAGATCAGGCGTGAATATCACCAGCAGTTTAAATACCAACAGAGTCCTGTCTGAATACAGTAAGCTGCTTGGACAGTCATCAAATATTAAGGGATAAAGGCTTATGTGCATATGTGTGTGTCTGTGTGTGATGGTGTGTGTGTGTGTGTGTGTGTATGTGTGTCTGTGTGTGTGTGTGTAATGACGTCCAACTGTGCGAGTATGAAATGATGAAATGAAAACCAGTCAGGGGTCTGGGAGATACAACAGCTTTGAAACATCAAAAAACAGAAAGCAGGAAATTAGAAAACTTCAAGGGAGAGTGTGCACGTGTGTTCAATACACTGTGTTGAGTTGTTAGTTATGTTGTTCTATATATACACAACTTAATAGTTGTGTCCCCATTTTTGCTCTGCCTATGTTAAAGTCTACATCACGAGCATTGCACTTTCAAAATAAAAGTCTCCAGTCACGTTATCTGCTCTGTGAAGCTGTATTGTAGCTAAACGCTAACAGTGGCATGCTCACAATGACAAAGCTAATGTGCAGATGTTTAGTAGACTTAACTATGGAAGTTACCCTGTTAACCCTCTAAGTTTAGCATGTGTACTAACTATCAGTAACCACAAAGTAAGAAAAACCTTTCATAAAGCGTTTTGTGGCTCCAGAGGGAGCTGTGGGGTGAAGACTGATAAATGTGCCTAAGTGTCACTTGAAAAAGGGTTGGTTGGGGCTGAAAAGTAAAAACAAGTGTGTGGAGTTAGAAAGAATTGAGCTTACCAGACCTCTGCAGCCTGCTGCTCATCTCTGCCTGGAGGCTAGCTCCTCCAGGCTAGACTAGCTGCTAATATCAAGGGGGTAAGCTTCTCCCCCGTATGGAGCCATTTTAATGCTACGAAGCCATCAGCTGCAGTTAGCATCCCATTGACTCCCATTCATTTTGACGCCACTTTGACAGCGAATAACTTTACATCTGAAGCGTTTAAAGACTCTATTTCTCCGTTGTTTATTTCTAAAGAAACACGACAAAGTGTAAACGGGATCACAGTCAAAATTATAATACATTAAGGTTGAAAAGGTTAAAAATTAGGTTTTTTGTTTTGCTTTTAAAACAATAACTCATCGGGAGTCAGGACAATGGAACAGGAGTCCAGTGCTCTCTTTTTAAAGATAACCAGAGTCATTAGGATCCACACAGTAGGGAACATTACTTAAAACGGTGCCATTTTCATTTGAAATCCATCCAATGTCTGTCTACATGCCCCCCTCTGGTGAACCTAATGGGATCCCCAACACCAGCAGGATTTGTTGTTTGGGAACGTGAATGTGTGAACTTGAATGCCCTGGGTGCACTAGAGCACTGGTTCTTCAAACTCGGGTCCCTCCAGTGGTACCAAAGTGGCATAATTCATTTAAATTTTATTTATAGTATCAATTCATAACAAGAGTTATCTCAAGACACTTTACAGATAGAGCAGGTCTAGACCAAACTCCAGAGTTTACAAGGACCCAACAGGTCTAGTAGTTTCCTCCAAAGCAAACAACAGTGCGACAGTGGGGAGGAAAAATTCCCCTTTAGGAAGAAACCTGGGACAGACCCAGACCCAGGCCCAGACCCAGACCCAGAGCCAGAACCAGACCCAGCTCTTGGTAGGCGGAGTCTGACGACCGGTTGGGGTCATGGTGAAGAGTGGCATAGTGGGTACGCCAAAAAACACTTCATAAAAGATTACAGGGTTGTTTTGGGGAGGACTTCAGACAATATTTCACATCACCATCCCACTGTCACATCTCTAAAAACCTCCTCCAACCTCCCCATAGTACAGTAAATAGCTGGAAGTTGAAAGTTTGAAAGACGTACCGGACTGTAAAATGCATGGGAAACACCGCACTAGAAGACAAGTTAGAAGATCTTCGATGTCAGTAGGATTCATCCTCTAGAGACACTGAATGCTGTTAATTGAAGATGCATTTACTAGTTGAGATGTTTCAGTCTGAACTGAAGCAGCGGACCAACCGACAGACCGACAACGCCATCTTTAGAGTCATGTTGCTAGCATGGATGAAAGAACCGTTTCAGACATGTTTCAGACATGTTCCAGCGTTTCACGAAGACCGTGATAAAACATGGCAGCCAGTAAACTGAGGGCGAGAGGAGGGCTCAGTAACAGTGTTTTTTGAGAGAGTGAATCGTGTGTGTGTGTGTGTGTGTGTGTCAACCGTGATGAATGGCCGTGTGCTGTGCGACGTCTCGGGGCCGTTGGCCGTGATGATGGCCGAGCGGACTGTTCTAATGAAACCTGAATGTGAGGCTCAAGTTCAGCAGCAGCACAGACTTCAGGCGATATTTCACTTCACTATCCCACTGTCACATGGAAGAGGGCTGCATTGATTCTGCCTGAAATGACAACTGACAGCAGCAGAGAGGAGAACAGATTTCCAGTTTGATGTGATAGCTCATTGGGATTGTGTGGCTAGAAGAGTAGACACCCAGATTTGGCTGATGACAACGTGGGTGATTAGGTAGGGAGGGAGAGACATGCAGCATAGAAGTCTTTCTGACAGAATACACGCTGAGCATGAGTCAACTATACCTATGAAATGAAAGGACACCTGCCTTGTCATCGTTACTCCATCGTTAGCTATAAGTTTAGACTGAGAGAAAATAATTGAGAGGTGTGGGTGAGGAGGTGAACTAGCATCTCTCCAGATACCAATCCACAACCTGTCCATTGGTCCGTACGAGGACTGGAACCAGCGACCCCTTTAGGTTAGGGTCAGGGTTCATGTGTTCTCGACAGTGTGATGTCACTCTTATGTAGAGATCTTCAAGTAAAGTGTAATAATTTCCCCAGTTAGAGGAAATAAAGTGGCAGAGCGTCGTGCCGGTGCAGCCCGACTGCACTACCCCCCTTGATTGTGGGACTTCAATGTGAAGAGGATGATTGCTTAGCATCTGTATGTTGGCATGAAGTCCCCCCCTCATGCATCCAGCTATGAATCAGTGTGACTAAGATCATTTACACTCTGGTGTTGTGTGTGTCCTTATGGTCGCCACTCATCTTAGCCAAGGGCACTGCAGCCGTTACCTCCTGACAGGTGAGCTGAAAACCTCCTCCTGTCCAGAAGCCCCACATCTCTCTCCTCCCTCCCAACAACATTTCCATCAGTCCTCTCATCCTTTACTCCCTCTACACCTTCATATTTATCCCAGCTGTTGTCAGTCTGTTTTTTTTTTTGCTGTGTGCACCACATTGATTGGCTGGTCCTACCAGACTCTGGTCCATCAGCCTGGTCCTACCGGACTCTGGTCCATCAGCCTGGTCCTACCAGACTCTGGTCCATCAGCCTGGTCCTACCAGACTCTGGTCCATTAGCCGGTTCCTACCAGACTCTGGTCCATCAGCCTGGTCCTACCAGACTCTGGTCCATTAGCCTGGTCCTACCGGACTCTGGTCCATCAGCTTGTTCCTACCGGACTCTGGTCCATCAGCCTGGTCCTACCAGACTCTGGTCTATCAGGCTGGTTCTACCAGACTCTGGTCCATTAGCCTGGTCCTACCGGACTCTGGTCCATTTGCCTGGTCCTACCAGACTCTGGTCCATCAGCCTGGTCCTACCGGACTCTGGTCCATCAGCCTGGTCCTACCAGACTCTGGTCCATGTGCCTGGTCCTACCAGACTCTGGTACATCAGCCTGGTCCTACCAGACTCTGGTCCATTAGCCAGGTGTCTTGAGATAACTTTTGTCATAATTTGATATTATAAATTAAATTGAATTGAACTGAATATTGCAGTAAGTAACTTGCCCAACACTGACTGTAAGGTCCACAGAAAAGGGCCGTCTTGCAGTACTATGCACCTGACTCAAAGTCACCTTTTATTGGGTTAACTGGACCACAAACTACCCCTGATACAACAGAGGTCTGTAGCTGGTAGTCCATATCCACAACGTTCAACTTCAGGGATTGCTCCGGTGCTGCCGGAAAATCCATCCAGACAGCTAGCTAGACTATCTGTCCAATTTGAAGACTATGGTTACCTGGTCCTCAGGTCTGCAGGGTAAATCCAGACAGCTAGCTAGACTATCTGTCCAATCTGAGGACTATGGTTACCTGGTCCTCAGGTCTCTGCGGGGTAAATCCAGACAGCTAGCTAGACTATCTGTACAATCTGAGGACTATGGTTACCTGGTCCTCAGATCTCTGCGGGGTAAATCCAGACAGCTAGCTGGACTATCTGTCCAATCTGAGGACTATGGTTACCTGGTCCTCAGGTCTCTGCGGGGTAAATCCAGACAGCTAGCTAGACTATCTGTCCAATCTGAGGACTATGGTTACCTGGTCCTCAGGTCTCTGCAGGGTAAATCCAGACAGCTAGCTAGAGTACCTGTCCAATCTGAGGACTGAGGTTACCTGGTCCTCAGGTCTCTGCAGGGTAAATCCAGACAGCTAGCTAGACTACCTGTCCAATCTGAGTTTTCTGTTGCTCGACTAAAACTACTTTTGAACATCAAGTTCCACCAAAACAAGTTCCTTTCTGAGGCGCCGATGCTTAGGCTACATTTGTGTACGCTATCGTACGGGCCCGTTCATGACAATGTGTTGCTCCATCCAGCCAGTCCTGCTTGTGCCTCCTCATGTTCTTCTGAACTGGCGAGTGCACGAGGCCCAGCATGGAGCAGTGGTAATGAGGCCTGTGATGGAGACGATGTGCAGGAGGAGTGAGTGGATGGACGGACGGATGGACGGAGGGAGGGAGGGAGGGCAGATAGGGCACAGCAGGAGGTCCAGGCAGAAAAGATAAGATGAAAGTCAAGCTCAACATGGAGGGATTGATTTATGAAGAGCCCGGTCGCACTTCAAAAACCTTATTTGAGGGCACGCTTCTTGGACTTTCCTCGGCCTGCACGGTCCCCTCACCCACCTCCCATTTCATCTGCTACCTCCTTGCCTTCCAGCGCTGAATGATGCGATGTGCTATCAATCGTGAATGTGTGGATTCTGCATTTTTTGGGCATTCGGGCAACACGCTGGGTTGTATAGTAAGTTCTTCATATATATTTACAGTATATATGGGTTAGCAACGGACTTCACACAGCCACGGCTGGAAAAAACCAGAGTCTCCTTAAAAATGTACAGAAAATTGGGTTATTATTTGCTGAGCGTGATAGTAGAAAAAAAGAGAGAAGATCAAACTTGAACACACAAAAAGAAGAGATGAATGGAAGAATAAAGCTCCGTGCTGTCAGCCTCATCAAAAGACCTCAAAAGCTGCAAATCTGATTCGGCTTTAAATTATAATTTTCATGTCTTTTCATGTCTTTTTGTTGAGGGTCTGGTGCTCTGCGTAGGTTTTTATTAACAAGGCTCAACTCTAGAGGGAAGAAGGGATTTGAGAGAACATGGATTCAATAAAAAAACAGTGTCTGGTTGATCTGTCAGCAGCTGAAGTTGGTTGTACGCCATTGTTTCTTCACTGCAAAACATTTTGATCGACATTTCTCATCATAGCAAATGATGAATGCCACGAGGAAGTGATTTATGTGTTAGTTCTTGACCCGCATCTGAGTGTTTCTTGTGAATAACACATGATGTGTCATGTTCAGCTCTGCAGTTTTATTAACAGACATAGGAGAGGGTAAAAAAAAAACTTTCAGAACTGGAACCTCGGATATGGAACAGCTTTTTGATGAAAAGCCGTTTACAACACGCTTTATAGTGCTAATTTCAGGTCTAGAGCTGGAATTATAAGTTTATTATTGAATCTACAGAATTAATCATTTAGGTCATCTTATTTTTTAGGCAGAAATGTCAATCATTCGGTGGTTTCAGCTTCTCTAACGGGAATAGTTGCTGATTTTCTTTGTTTTGTATCATTATAAACGGAATATTTAAAGTTTTTGAGCGTTATTTCAGACAAACGTAGGCGTCTGAAGATGCCCCCTGGGACTCTGGGAAACTGCAATATTTATTATTTATTATTATTTCAACACATTTAACGAACTAAATAATTAATCAATTAGATTAAAACATTATCTTTACAGTGATCTTCTGTATTCTGTGAGAACTGTGCAGCATTTCTCCAGCTCTTTGCAAAGTCAATGTATGGTATAGAGGTGACTAAATGTTTGATTAGAAGCAGCATACTTCATAAATTCATATTAACAGCTGCATGTATTGTAAAGGAAGAGAATGCAACCGGACAGAAGGATCCATACAACGAGTGTGAGTGAGGAAACACAAAGAGTATTTCCACTGCAGCTTCTGACAATGTCCTCCACCAGAAAAACGTCCACATAGGTCGCTTGTTCAGGCAGCGATTACAACTCATGTTTCCATGTTTCTCATGGCTGTAGTCGTGGTAAAGGGAGTAAAGCAGGAAGTAACATGATGACGTGTGAGAGTGCACGGGGGTTTGAGTCCCATTTGAAAAAGAAAACACAGTTTACCTCATAGAAAGAACTTTGTGTCACATACTTAAACTGAAGCGTCATCAAGTACATTTGGTGCCTTTTCATGCTCGATATGGTTTTAGGCCCCCAACGTCTCCTCAACGTCTCACCAACGTCTCCCCAACGTCTCCTCAACGTCTCACCAACGTCTCACCAACGTCTCACCAACGTCTCCCCAACGTCTCCCCAACGTCTCCCAAACGTCTCACCAACGTCTCCCCAACGTCTCACCAACGTCTCCCCAACGTCTCACCAACGTCTCAACAACGTCTCACCAACGTCTCCCCAAAGTCTTACCAACGTCTCACCAACGTCTCACCAACGTCTCCCCAACGTCTCTTTCCAGGTAGCGCTGCAACCGTTGACTTCAAGGCAACTAACCCTAATCTTAACCATAACCATAACCATAACTTTAAGCATAAACATAACCCAATCCTAGTGATAAAGGAGACGTTGGGGGCTTAAAACACAGATAAACCCTTTTCATTGCAGGATTATTTTATATAGAGTATAGAGTGTATATAGATTTTTTTACAGTGTGGTATTCCTACTTTTACTTAAACAAAGGATCTGAATACTTCTTCCACCACTGCCTGTGGTTGATATTTCCTGTGGTAGGATCAAATTATCAATATTGTCGTATGTTTAAAGGACTTGTAGCTTTTATATGTTCCTTTTCCTTTGTCCTCTGCTGTAATCTGTCCAAGAAAGCATCCAAATGCTGCTAAAATAGTCACATATGTCAGCCCTCACGTTGTCCTTAGGTCAAATTGACCCGTTGTCCTATATCAATGTTCTTTTTAATTACCCAAAATATCATGATTGATTCCACCCAACGCTCTTTGCCAAGTACAAATCTCTACTTTCATTAATTTTGGGGCATCTTATTCAATGTTATATTTATTTAAAAAACAAATGGAAGTGTTTATGAAATAGTATTGAGTAAAAGTTGATAAATTCCAGTCTGTGATAATCATCAACATCCATTCCTTTAATTTTAGTCTCAATAATTCCTAATTTCTGCCTTTCTAACTCAAACATTAGGTATAATTTCCTATAAATGAGGTTTATTGACCATAAATCCCCAAAATAACTGTAGAACTAAAGTTAATAACATAGTGTTACGCAGTGTTGAAATGGTCAAATAAAGAGAATTTTTTTTACAAAAACGTAGGAAAAAGTTAAAAAACAACGATAAAAAAGCGTCAACAAAAGACAAGGGAGAAGACATTTAGAGATGACAACCTTTCTCCTGCTGAATGAATTTGTTGGCCACATGGATCGCAACACGCCGCGTCATTTGGTTGTGAGAAAACGTGTAGAGCGCAGTATGTCTTCATTCCACCATGCAGTCCAATATCACCAAGTATCCGGAAAAGTAAAGTGCACGTCTACATCTCTCTCATTCTCTCTTGGTGGTCATGAATAATTTCTCTGCAGATTTTCCTCCCAGGTAAGAAGCATGTAGGCCAGAGCACTTCAAAGCTCATGTTATCATAATGTGGTGTTACTGTGGGACACACACACACACACACACACACACACACACTCACACACCCACACAGACACACACACACACACACACACACACACACACACACACACACACACACACACACACACACAAACAAGCCAGAGCTGGATAAACATAACAAGTGTGTGAACTTGGCTTTCCCATGATTTTCAAATGATTACTTCTTGGAAATATATAAAAAGTACAGTGTATACATATAAATATATATATATATATATATATATATATATATATATATATATAGCCTCGTATTGCCAGCTCTGCAGAGGAAGGTCCGGCTAGTCCACACAACATTGCAGGATGGGTAAAAAAAAACGTGCTCTGCTCTAATGGCAGTTCCAATCACAATCACTTCAGAGTAAAATAGCCTCGGGAAGAAGCATGTTTCAGTGCCTGTCCCTTTAAGCCCCCCTTTCTGAAAAAGCCCAGTCTCTTCTGATTGGCCAGCGTTTCCGGGCCTTCTGCATCTGGACTTTTGGTGTCTCCAGGAACTAGAAACAGCACTGACCTTTTGTTTTTGCATGCCTCTGGAGCAACTAGAGGTTAAGTGTCTTGCTTTTTAGCAACTTATTTGGCAATGACTTGAATGTTATGGACGTTCATTAATATCAAAAACTTATATTATAGTCGTATAAAAAAGATATTTCATAACTACAAAGAAGTTCATGTTTATATTATTATATAATGAGCATATAACATGAAATCACCCCTTAATCAAAATCACATAACAAACACAATTGTTTCTTTTCAGGGAGACCAGTAAACCTGATTTCAGTGCTGCTGGTGATGTACCTGAATGTCACATTTACAACGTTGATGCCCAGTTTTCAGGATACAGTCATGGTGATTTCCTTGGTTGAAGCCAGATGTGGGATTTTTTTTTTCAATGAGAAAAATAGATGAGAAAAGAGGAAAACTGATTAAAAAAGAAGAAGAAATAAGAAACAGAATATGATATATAAATGATCCACAGAGTCAAACCCTGGCTGGAAAAAAATGTGTTGGGGGAAAAATGGAAGCAACAGGTTCCAGGCAGCAAAATGTACCAAAATCCCAGGGGAAATTTGGGAAGCAGAGATGGTGACACACACCATCCCGCACGCACACACACACACACACACACACACACACACACGTGCATGCATGCACGCACACCATCTGTTCATGTGACGGAGATGATTTGACAACAGGCATCTGTGCCCTGCAGACTCCCCACAGCTCACAGACCTGCCACCTTCACTCTTGTTTTCCCAAAACAGACACACACATTCACATGCACTGATTCACACACTCTTCCATCTTCCCCTCATCACTTCCTCTTTCCTTCATTACATGCAGTCCACCTCCTCCTCCTCCTCCTCCTCCTCCTCCTCCTTCACCACCACCGCCACAGCATCCCATCCTTCATGCTCCCATCATTCAATTCAAAGCCAAGCCGTAGATCACAGGAAGTGGCAGTGGGCTAAATTGAGACGTGACTGTGAAGATGAGTGTGTTGTTATGTGTCTGCGAGCTGTGGATTATGACACACGCTGTGTTTCTATCGTGGGTCGCGCTCTATACAGAGGTCAACTATGGAAAAAAAACTGTAATTTAGTTATTGTTGCCATGCCAGAGAACGTTAAGTGTTTGCAGAGGAACATTACGGGTAGGCAGGGTATTTGTCATTGCCCAATGTGAGTCGAGTGCAGATTTGAGTTGTGCATGCTCAAAGTGTCAATCTGAAATTTGTGAAATCCATGAAATAAGAAAGTTTTCTCATTACAAACGATAACAGAAGATGGGAATCATTTCAAAAACGTTGTAGCTATCTATGATTTTTTGGTTGCTAACGTCAGCTCAAAACACCATTCAACTGACAGCCTTTGTTGTGTTTGATTGCTAGCTTGTAGCTAAGCTAGCAATCATTTCAAAAGCGTGTTAGTGTTACGAGTTTCAAACATTCGAACCGCCTTCTTCGTCGCCAAATCTCTGTCTGAGAGATGGGAAAGGTCTCCGTCACCTGAACGCCGCGCGGGGTACTGATTGCCGCACTTTGGTTCCGCCCTTTTTGTTTCCCTGCTACATTACTATTGTCTTGACTAGTAGGCCTAACACCTGAAATCTGTACTAAACGCTACGCTGGTTATTATAGTGTATCACATTAGCTTAAGGTGACCAGATTTCTCAGACAAAATCCGGGGACATTTTCAGCTCAGAGGCGTATATACCTCCAAAATATGTCATGTTTATATTTTTGTAAAACTTAAAACGGGGACACTAGACCTGGAGCTGTGATTTTAGCATTGTAACACGGCTTCTAAAACGTCTCTGAGCTCTGAGCAGCGCTGGCTCTGGCTGTCTGGAGCGACTATCGGCTATGTTTGGTCAGTGTTTTCTTTCTTTCATTCCAATTTCGGGTCTTTCCGTCACAGTGAAATCCGGGGACATTTCCGGGGACAGATCCAGCCGGGGAAAGGTCACCAAAACCGGGGACTGTCCCTGGAAACTGGGGACGTCTGGTCACCCTATGTTAGCTATCTATGGTTGTTTGAGTGCTAACGTTAGCTCAAAACGCCATTCAACTGACAGCCGTTGTTGTGTTTGATTGCTAGCTTGTAGCTAAGCTAGCAGTCATTTTTAAAAGCGTTTTTAGCTATCTATTATTGTCTGATTGCTAACGTTAGTTAAAAAGATACATTTCTTTGTTTGTTCATCTCACTTCGACTTTATTTCTGCAAAATGGGACAAACTGACCAACACATATTTAATAAAAGATCCATACTTGGCGCCTGTGTATCGACACAGTATTTCCAATGCTGCATTGATTTTTCCGCCTCCCTTACGCAGATGCAGACTTTTGTCCAGTTTTGTTGAAGCTTTACAGGCTTTTACATTCTGGTATCTCGATCTGTGTATATAAACTGATTTATTTCAGTCTTTAATTGCCCAAGCCACCGACAGACACTTCCTTTCTTTGTGCCACATTCGATTTTGGAGCCTGTTCGATTTGTCAACCTCTCTCCTGTCTCCTTCTCCTGCCTCCCCTCCTTCCCTTTGGGTTATCTGAACAGATTAACAAGCTTTGTGGTCATTTGTTCACGTCTGGGCAACAAAAATCAATTCTCCTGCTGATCAGTGTGTGGCTTCCTGCCCTCCAGGGACCACTGTCTAATCCTTACCGTGATCCATGACAATGGCCTTCTCAGTTAATCCTGAATACTAACTGCCTTTTTTGTCATATTAGTGACGTAAATTGAATGGAAACATAAAGAAAACTCTGGAAATGCAAGTACTGAGAAGTGTGTTCATAACCCCAGAACGTAATCTTTTGCCCTATTGACTCTATATCAGTGCTCAAAACAAAAGTAAGAATCAATGCTATATTTCAGGCATTTTTACCTTTTCTGATCAAGTTTGAAAACTTGATATGCTCCACGATGCTGGGTTAGACCTTATGTACATCACATAGGGTTTAGTTTATATCAACAATGATGTTTAGATACCGGGATTGCAAAATTCAACTGATGTCCCTCATTTTGGCTGGAAGTCTGTCACCTTCCTTCTTCTTTGTGTTGCCGTTCTAACCTCCCAGACAGCTAACTAGACTATCTGTCCAATCTGAGGACTATGGTTACCTGGTCCTCAGATCTCTGCAGGGTAAATCCAGACAGCTAGCTAGACTATCTGTCCAATTTGAGGACTATGGTTACCTTGCCCTCAGATCTCTGCAGGGTAAATCCAGACAGCTAGCTAGACTATGTGTCCAATTTGAGGACTATGGTTACCTGGTCCTCAGGTCTCTGCAGGGTAAATCCAGACAGCTAGCTAGACTATCTGTCCAATCTGAGGACTATGGTTACCTGGTCCTCAGGTCTCTGCAGGGTAAATCCAGACAGCTAGCTAGACTATCTGTCCAATCTGAGGACTGGGGTTACCTGGTCCTTAGATCTCTGCAGGGTAAATCCAGACAGGTAGCTAGACTATCTGTCCAATCTGAGGACTGGGGTTACCTGGTCCTCAGGTCTCTGCAGGGTAAATCCAGACAGCTAGCTAGACTATCTGTCCAATCTGAGGACTATGGTTACCTGGTCCTCAGATCTCTGCAGGGTAAATCCAGACAGCTAGCTAGACTATCTGTCCAATCTGCAGACTGGGGTTACCTGGTACTCAGATCTCTGCAGGGTAAATCCAGACAGCTAGCTAGACTATCTGTCCAATCTGAGGACTATGGTTACCTGGTCCTCAGGAAGGTCTGGCAATGCGCGACTACACAGGGATCAAAGGTTTTAGGTAGCCATGTTTCTGCACTTGTTGCAAGAACGTATAACTGCTTCCCCAGTCTCTTATGTGGTTACTCTTTTCTCAACGGTTAAACCAGAAGTTGTTCTGGCCCTTCTTCCCAACAGGCTGTCTCAAAGCTCATATTTCATTTTGGTGTCATTCCCAAATCCACAAAAAAACTGAAGCTTGGTCAGCAGCTCTCAGAGTCAGATACCGATGGAAAAGTTACCCTTTAATGTCTGTACCGAACACACCGGGCAGAGCATCAGCTCGGCTGGAGTAGTATGAAAAACCAAAGATCTGGGTAAGGAGGTTGGTTGGGGGGACACCGACACGACACAACCAATACAAATTCTGTCATTATATATGTAATTAATAAAAGGTTTCTAGTGTCCATGTATTGGCTGTGCAGTGGAACAATTCAATTGTGAGTTGCACATAATCGGACATAGAACGCTCAAAAGCTTCCCCGTTTTTTGGGGATTCTACAGGAAGTGATTTGGACTGTTTATTCAGACCAGATTGGGGATTAATTCCACATTTTTCTGGACACTACTGGGACCGCTGGAGAAGCTGGAAGAGTTAGAACAAATGAGCAAACATCGGACAAAGATTACATCTACTCGAGTGAATGAAGGAGAGAAGAGACCCGGCAAAGTTGCTAACAAAGCTGGTGTGTGCATCGATTGTGTTTGGCAAGAAGCATGATTGTGAAGGCTGAAACAGGAGGAGGAGGAGGAGGAGA
>NC_048415.1:1345658-1347628 GCF_013103735.1 Etheostoma cragini
GACTGACTGAATGGGAATAAGAACGTTATGTAACAGGGAATAAGTTATAAGATGTAGATGTTGTGAGCATAGTCCAGGTTCTGCAGGAGGGCTAAGATATTATGTTCCTCACCTGTGAAACAAACTGCCTGAAAACCTAAAGTCTGATCACACTGTTAGCTCATTTAATCTATTAATAATTAATTTAAATCGCTGCGTGATCGTGGAAGGCTTCTATGACGTGGACGCAGCGACAGTTTAGTACGTAGAACTCCTCATGGGGGAAGACAGAAACTACGCACTATCCCTTTAAATGTCCTCCCAGTGGCTTCATGCAATGCTGTTAATGTCTATTTTTATTCTTGGCTGATATCAGCTTGTGGAATAACTTGCAAAACCTGCTCCATCTAAATTATCTAGTCCCATTAAATGAATTTAAGGCCACTTTAAAATGCCATGTAACTGAAAAACACACCAGCCATATGTGACCTGTTCCTTTCCTCTGTGTGATTTTGACTCTGCTGTTTTTCCATTTCTATTTAAATTGTAACCGGTGTGCAGTCTTGGCTAGGCCTCCCTCGTAAAAGAGATTTCAATCTCCAAGGACCTTCCTGGTTAAATGAAGGTTAAATAAATAAGAATAAATCAGCAACACTACTGCCCGGCCCAGCCTGCTTCAGACCCAGAGTCTCCCACCAGCCAGTGACTTTCATTATTCAGTAAACACATTATTTTTGCACCAATTCCAGTGTCTGCGCCCTAGTTCTGTCCCCAACCGGGACAATTACAACCACACACACACACACACACACACACACACACACACACACACACACACAACAAATAAATGAGCAGTAAAAAAACAGTTTTTCCATCGAGACGTCTTATTTTATTAACCCAAGTGAGCCAACCTATCGTAAGCATTAAGTCTTTAAGTAAGGATAAAAACAGCAACATGAGGAACATTTGCAAAATGTCATGTTTAACTCCGTGATACGTTTCATTAAGACAGTTTTTTTTTAGTTAAATAAATCAATTTTGCAGAAAAACAACTGACGACACACAGCGACAGCAACAATGTCATGGTTTAGGTCAGGAACTAAAACCCACAGAATTCATTTTGTTTTATTTATTCATTTTAGGTTTGTCACAATTACAAAAAGCCAACATGTAACGCTGAAAATCAACACTTTTATCGATGTTTTTAACTTTTTCTTATGTTCTTGTCCCTTTTTTCAACATTTTTGATGCTTAAACTTTTAACACTACGTAAAACTAACTTATTGACTTTAGTTTTATAGTTATTTTTGAAATTTAAGGTCAATATACCTAATTTCTAGAAAATTATACCTAATGTTTGAGTTAGAAAAGCAGAAATTAGGAATTATTGAGACTAAGAGTAAAGAAAAACTTTCAACTTTTACTCAATACTATTTCAAAAGCTCTTCAATTTGTTTTACAAATCCTATAAAATTGAATAAGACGCCCCAAAATTAATGAAAGTAGTTAAAAAGAACAGAGGAAGACGGGTCAATTTGACCCGAGGACAACATGAAGTTTAACAACATTGAAACATAGAAACATGTTTTTTTAATAGTTTCTTTTAAAATTGTGTGCCGAATTTGTTAATTTAGAGAATAAAATTAGGGACAGTACTTTAAAACCAGGGAAGCTTCTTGAGGTTGTGTGAGTGCAGCGGGAGGGTCAACACGTACAAAAGACAGAGTGTCCAGCGGGGATGAAGATGAAAGAAGGATAAAGTTAAATAAAGGTATCACACACACACACACACACACACACACACACACACACACACACACACAAACACACGCACACACAGTCGTGTCTGCCCATCTTTGTGGGGACCAGTCATTGACATAATGCATTCCCTAGCCCCTAACCCTAACCTTAATCATCAAACCTAAATGCCTAACCTTATCCCTTACCCTAACCCTAACCTTAACCATCAAACCTAAATGCCTAACCTTAAC
>NC_048415.1:1347728-1364848 GCF_013103735.1 Etheostoma cragini
TACATGAGGACCGCAGGGATGAAGGACTAGGGATGTAATTATCTCTCTCTCTCTCTCCCAAACACACACACACACACACACACACACACACACACACACTCTGAGCTTCTAAACGTTTTTAAGGCTGAGGACAATTTCCACCATCCATCCATCCATCCATCCATCCATCCATCCATCCATCCATCCATCCATCCACCTCCTCCATACAGACCTTCACAGACCAGAAACTAATTAGGAACTAGATCAGAATAATGTTTGTAGAATGTAGGTATGTGCGTGGAGTAAATGGCCGTATGTGTGTGTGTGTGTATACGCGTATACATATAGTAACTGATTTACTTACTTATTTGTAGTTGGATGAAAATTAGACAAAAATTATAAATATAAAAGAGTTATAACTTCTTTATAGTTATAATTTTCAACTAACTTGCTATCAAGGTGGGGGGGTGGGGGGATTTGGGAGGACACAACAAAAAGACATTTATTTTGAAGAATTGTTCATTCTGAAAGCACAAAAATGGAGACTCCAATTTCACCATGTTGTAAAAATTGCTTAAACGCTTTATTATATCAAATATCTGGGGAAAAAGAAAAGGAAAAAACAAAAGTTTTTTGTGATTAGTCGAAAACAAACAAAACATCGGACAAAATACGACGTAACTGAGAATGCAGATTCGTTGTTTTTGGAGAAATATAACGTTAACGTCCTCGTTGTGTCTCTACGTGTCTCTATGTGGTTCCTCAGTGGATCTGTAATGGTCTGAGACTATTTTTTAAATAAAGGGTTGTTCTGGTCCACTGCGTCCCCAGAGGGAAAGATCAGTGTTAATTATCTCCAATTTGTCATGTGATGTTTCATTTAACTTGACGTTATACGAAGGCGACATCGTTCGCTTCGGGGCAACTTCCCGTACGATTGACGTATTTATCGTGATTTAATTTGCGACGATTTTTAAAGCAAGAAATGCAGAAAACACGTTATGTTCTTCTTTAAAAATGAAGTCAACGCCGGACTGACTGACCGCCATGTGATAGGCAATCTTCTGAGAAAACTATTAGATTTATAGAAATGTCTCGTGATATGTTGTCCCTACAAGTGTCTTATTGACAGTATCTTTTAGTTAAAGAAGGACAAAAAAAGCGCAAATCACCCGTCTAGAATCGCAATAAATGAAAATTTCAATACTAATCAAACTGGCACCTATATATCATGAAGGAATCTGAACATAAGCGTTTGGTCCCAGCCCGAATTTCTCATTATAAAAAAAAAAGAAATTCATATATAGATGTTTTTTTCATCAAGGTCCAAAGCTGCGTCTACTCCGTGTTATTGAAAATCTTTACAGACATCCAAAAGGTGTGGTGGTCACACACAGCAATGAAACTACAGAGCCTGATATTAAGTGTCACAGTGAGATCACACAAAGGCCACACACACACACACACACACACACACACACACACACACACACACACACACACACACACACACACACACACACACACTGTAGTCAGCTGTAAAAACCAAGCTGGGATTGGATTAGTTGTAATAGAATCTGATGTCTCCCCACACTGACCCAACTGTGAAATGCTATCTAGTCGAGGTTACTGTCGAGGGACAAACACACACACACACACACACACACACACACACACACACACACACCTTGCCTCGCCAGCAGGCTGATAAAGAAAGTGACGTGTGAAAGAAATACCTATCTTCTATCTCATAAAACATCTTTCTCTCACTCTCACGTATTCCCATTCAAGGTTTCAGTATCCTAGATACTTTAAGAGCTCCCATAATGTGAATATGTGAATCCTATCATCAGCTACACAATAATACACAACATGGCTCCATTGGCGCCCCTTGGACTACTACACTTTGTTTGGGATTCAGCCTGGACAGAGCTCTCACACGCACACACACACACACACACACACACACACACACACACTTCAAGGAGCTGGATAACAGGCCTATGAATCACGCCGAATCCCATCATCTGCCGAACAAAGCCGGGTCTCAATTTGCAACCGCTCCATTCTGCAATGATTCTTTAAAAGATGCGGAGGGTGAGCTGCTCTCCATCAGCGCCGGCGGCGCGGACACGTCGCCTGCAGCTCATTCCCCACGGCCCCATTCAAGGCTTAATAGCAGATTCAACAGGGATTCACAGCCACAGGTCCAGGGCAAGCCGTGGCCTTGAATATGGATTAATCTGACTGTCTGTGCTGCATCCTGCACAACCTAATGCTCCGGACATAATGGGTACCTGAGCGGCTGAATGAGAATGTGAGTCTCTGAATGTGTGTCTGATGTGTGTGATGTGTGTGTGTGACCTTGCTTTTAAAAGACTAGAACTGCCCATCACTACATTATGGAGCCCTGCTGCATCCACATCACTGCCACAACTAGGACTGAGCCCGTTCAACTGCCTGGAACGAAAGGATAGCGGAGGTAGCTTCATTTGAGTGTGCTACATTGCTACAGCAAAGGCGGTGTAAGGTAGTCTGGTCCTACCAAACTCTGGTCCTTTAGCCTGGTCCTACCAGACTCTGGTCCTACCAGACTCTGGTACATTAGCCTGGTCCTACCAGACTCTGGTCCATTGGCCTGGTCCTACCAGACTATGGTCCATTGGCTTGGTTCTAGCAGACTCTGGTCCATTGGCTTGGTTCTAGCAGACTTTACTCCATTAGCCTGGTCCTACCAGACTCTGGTCCTACCAGACTCTGGTACATTAGCCTGGTCCTACCAGACTATGGTCCATTGGCTTGGTTCTAGCAGACTCTGGTCCATTGGCTTGGTTCTACCAGACTCTGGTCCATTGGCTTGGTTCTAGCAGACTTTAGTCCATTAGCCTGGTCCTACCAGAATCTGGGACATTGGCCTGGACCTACCAGACTCTGGTCCTTTAGCCTGCTCCTACCAGATTCTGCTACACTTGCCTGGTCCTACCAGATTCTGCTACATTAGCCTGGTTCTACCAGACTCTGGTCCATTAGCCCGGTCCTACCAGACTCTGGTCCATTAGCCTGGTCCTACTAAACTCTGGTACATTAGCCTAGTTCTACCAGACTCTGGTCCATTAGCCTGGTCCTACTAGACTCTGGTCCATCAGCCTGGTCCTACCAGACGCTGGTCCATTAACCTGGTCCTACCAGACTCTGGTCTATTAGCCTGGTCCTACTAGACTCTGGTACATTAGCCTGGTCCTACTAGACTCTGGTACATTAACCTGGTCCTACCAGACTCTGGTACATTAGCCTGGTCCTACTAGACTCTGGTCCATCAGCCTGGTCCTACCAGACTCTGCTCCTACCAGACTCTGGTCCATTCCAATAGTCCAGAGAGTCTGGCCACTCTCCATTGATCAGTGTTAACTTCCTTGGAGGGGGGTCCTCTGTTGAAGTTTAAAACTATTGGATCTGCACGGAGCCACTCTGGATCTGTGGTAACCAATCCCTACATTTGGTCGTGATGTTAGCTTAGCATCGCTAGCGTTAGCCTTAGCTAACTCCTTCCCCGCTAACGGAGCAAGATGGAGAATCTAACTTTTCTCGAGCCCCGAAAATTGAGCGGAAGTATGTAAGAGGGAGGAGCCAGGCTAATGTAGGGTATACGACCGGTGTTATTCCATCTGTTCTATGATCCGTTGTCTGTGAAAGGTGCTATATAAATAAAGTTTACTTATTTACTTACTTCCTGCCATTGGAACAGGGTGAGTAGTTTCATTAATTAGCAGATTGTGGTTTGTAGCACATTTTTAACAGGATTAAAACAAAAAAAAAAAAGCACATTGGTTGGGGAAATTAGTCAATATTTGGCGCTCTATAGTGAGTGTTTGTGGCTGCAGGACGCTGTGTGTGGGATTGAGTCAGAATGAACTACAGTGTGTGTGTGTGTGTGTGTGTGTGTGTGTGTGTGTGTGTGTGTGTGTGTGTGTGTGTGTGTGTGTGTGTCCCTCGACAGTAACCTCGACTAGATAGCATTTCACAGTTAGGTCAGTGTGGGGAGACATCAGATTGGATTACAACTAATCCCAGCTTGGTTTTTACAGCTGACTACAGTGTGTGTGTGTGTGTGCGTGCGTGTGTGTGTGTTTGTGTGTGTGTGTTACTGGTGAATAAGGAACATGTCACCCAGTGCAACAGTGTGGCTCGCTGATGTGTTTTTACAGCACAGAGGGAGAAGATATGTCAAGCTTTGGATGCACACATAATACCCTAAAACTAGTCTCTAATAAATGCTCTGGTTCATTCTATTTAGGTTTTAAGAGGCGGATCTATTTAGCATAGAGCACTGCAAAATATATATGTACAGTATGTGTATAAATGACTGGCCAGCATAGTAACCTATTTCAGATTTTTACCTTCGTTTTCATAAAATCTCAAGCCAAGACACTCTAGCATCAACTCAGTATCATTTGTCTCCGTCTGTCCCCAGCTGTCAATCATCCTCGCCGCATTTGATTGACAGGAGCAAAACGAGACCAACATGAGCCCAACTAGAGGCCAATGTGTGTCGACAGCAGGTCAGCAACCTGTGAAAATGTAAACACTTCGGAAAAACAGCCACACACACACACACACACACACACACACACACAAACAAACATCCCATTAGAAAGCCATCACAAACACACACACATATGCACCTTCTGGATCACCTGTTCTGACTCTCTACCGTCCCAGTAAAAAAAAAAATCTCTGTGTGGTCCTCTACTGCCCTTATAATCAGTTACCTACACGACTTTCTTCTGTCCTCCCCAAGAAGGCATTCTAGTGTCTTCAAATCCTACATCACAGCCTCAGATGGCTCGACACAGTCAAATAATGGGCTTGTGTAGTCCATCAGGGTCTTCTGCTGTCTTTACAAGCTTTCTACAATCAGATCATACAGGGTAAACCCGAAGGTAAGCAGCACTCCGAAAATGAAAGCAATCAGTTACATATATTGGACATGTTGGACCAGGGAGGGTGTGCTGATGAATAGGGTCGCAGTAGGTCATCCACATGAGCAATCATCTGTGTGTGGGAATGAAAATCTTAAACTGAGTCCTGTATTCCAGTGGAGAGACTTTCTAGAGCTTAAGAAAATGACTTTTTAGTGTCCCACTGTCATTTAGTGTTAATAGTAATACACGTCTGCTTTTATTAATGCATCTAGACTTCAATCCTGATGCCCCCAAGCAGACACTTGGAAAGCAGTTATTGGCAAACACACTTTGTCTGATGTATAAATACATAAGATCAGTATGGAGGACAACACACAGCCCTGAGATGCCTTCATCTTGGGGACGGCTTTGTTTCATAGAGAATGAAGCACCAGCTGTGACGAACATTAAACAACAGCAGAACAAAGCACCGAGGAGCGGGGACGGTAAAACACATGAAAGGGAAGTTTGGAGGAGATGAAAGGAGGCACGGAGGGACGGATCTGAGGACAGCCACCGCTGTCATATCTGACACAGATGTTAACAAGTCCCACTGCACAATGCACGGCCTCCTGTACCTACACACACACACACACACACACACACACACACATCACTTAGAATTTATGTACATAGGAAGAAAATGTATTCCCTCCTCTCTGTCTTTGTTCGGAGGATCCGCTTTACGCACTGAAAGCTGTAACTCACCTGCAGACTTTAAATAGGTCGCTACTATCTTCTGTGCTCACCTCTCGTGTGTGTATGTGTGTGTGTGTGTGTGTGTGTGTGTGTGACACTGCAGTACAGTGGTGCTGATTTCCCCAGGGCTGGCTCAATATGCCTCTTTTATTGTTATTGCCTATTAAAGCCCTATGATGGAGGGGCTAAGCTCAAGGTGGCATCTGCCCACCACACACACGCACTCGCGGATACAAACACATGGATCCTCATGCCCCAGGTGCATTCTGGGACCAAGTTAACCCAGCAGGCCATTTGGTGTGGAACCAGTGACATTCCCAAAAAAGGTCAAAGTAATTTAAGAGTCTCTGTTTTATTGTTTCCTGTGATGACCCACAGCTGTGGCACGTGGAGTTCATGCAGCTTTTATTGGATGTGCTGCAAAGGTGAACTCATGGTACGGTGAATTTAATTCAATTCAATTCAATTTTATTTATAAAATCAATTCATAACAAGAGTTATCTCGAGACCCTTTACAGATAGAGCAGGTCTATACCACACTCCAGAATTTACAAGGACCCACCAGGTCTAGTAGTTTCCTCCAGAGCAAGCAACAGGGCCACAGTGCAACAGTGGTGAGGAAAAACTTCCTTTTAGGAAGAAACCTCGGACAGACCCAGACCCAGGCCCAGACCCAGACCCAGACCCAGACCCAGACCCAGACCCAGACCCAGACCCAGGCCCAGACCCAGACCCAGGCTCTTGGTAGGCGGTGTCTGACGGGCCGGTTGGGGTTAGAATGAAGAGTGGAAATAACAAAAGTAGAGAAAAATAGTAGTTTGTAGTAGTTCTTTGTAGTAGTTTATGGCATAGCAGGGCACTGTGGGCATTACAAGGCACAGCAGGACGTAGCAGGACGTAGCAGGACGTAGCAGGACATAGCAGGACGTAGCAGGACGTAGCAGGACGTAGCAGGACATAGCAGGACGTAGCAGGACGTAGCAGGACGTAGCAGGATGTAGCAGGACGTAGCAGGACGTAGCAGGACGTAGCAGGGTAGCAGGACGTAGCAGGACGTAGCAGGACGTAGCAGGACGTAGCAGGACGTAGCAGGACGTAGCAGGACGTAGCAGGATGTAGCAGGACGTAGCAGGACGTAGCAGGACGTAGCAGGGTAGCAAGATGAACATGGCATCGCAGAACTTGTAGCGGGACCATGGCGACAGCTGCTACCATGATTTTAGAGCCTCTCTGATCCGTGGGAACATGCTGGGGAAAAAGAACATAAGGACTCCGTGGAGTGACTCCCCAGAGCTATTTGTAGTAATGTGTTGGACCGGTACACCGAATCAGGAGGACTAGATTACTGGTCACTGGTGCACTAATGACAGACGATGGATGTACAGATAGATGATAACATGTAATTACATTATATTATCAGATTTTTCTCTACGGCCCTTAGCGTCTGATACCGATGCACAAGGCAGACCTTTGGTGTCTCTACGAGACGCAGCGGGTTTTCAACTTACTCCAATGTAAAACCCCTCCAAGGTGATATTAGACACTCAGAGCTCCAGAAGTCGGGTACATATGTCACAAAGAGCGACAAAGTCCTCATTGGGAGGAGGTCTGATGGATGGCTCAACCAAATACATGACTTTCACCCAGGAGGCCGCTGATTTTTGTCGCATTTGAAGAAAGATTGTCACTTATTTACGTTGATGTTAACCCTCATGTTGTCCCCGGGTCAAACTGACCCGTTGTCCTATATCAATGTTCTGTTTAATTCCCCAAAATAACATGATTGATTCCACCCAACGCTCTTTGCCAAGTACAAATCTCTACTTTCATTAATTTTGGGGCGTCTTATTCAGTTTTATAGCATTTGCAAACCAAATGGAAGTATTTTTGAAATAGTATTGAGTAAAAGTTGACATATTCCAGTCTGTGATTATCATCAACATCCATTCCTTTAATTTTAGCCTCAATAATTCCTAATTTCTGCTTTTTTAACTCAAACATTAGGTTTAATTTCCTATAAATGAGGTTTATTGATCATAAATTCCAAAAATAACTATAAAACTAAAGTTAATAAGTTAGTGTTACGTTGTGTTGAAAACAAACGTGTGTTTAACAAACGTTAAAAAGTGACGCGTTGTCAGGGTGATGGAAAGCTAACAGAAAGCATTTATGGGACACTGGATTTAGATTTAGGATTACAAAGCCTTGCAGAGGCAGTTGGGCGTCTTGAGAGGTCCGGTACTGTCCAAAGACACAAAGGGACCTCAGAAAGCCAACATTGGACAGCAGGACGTCCCACAAAGAGAGTGGCCAGCTTTGTGAGGACAGCAGAAAGCTTCAATAGACAACAGAAAGGGATCATGAGACTAGGAATCCATGATGAAGTCGGGAAAAGATTTTTTAAGGGACTTCAGTAAGTCACAATGTAAAAGCAGAAAGAATTATAGTGTTGTATAGTGTTGTGCACAAAGACACAAAGGGACCCTATAAAACCAACATGAGACAGTGGAAAGCTCCAAGGACAGTACGGAGTCACGTTGGCAATTAAGTAAGCGAGGACAAAAAAAAGTGAGGACAGCAGACTAAAAAGTCTTGTAAGGACGCGAGGAATTGATGATTTGGTTGTAGAAAACTTCATGAGAATAGCCGAAGGACACACAGCCACATTATGACGGTTGAATGCCTCCAATGATCGTACGAAGCCTCATAAGTACCGTATTTGGCCTTGTTAGGACAATAGAAAGGTCCAACGTGACAACACCTTGTGAAGACAGACAAAAGCAACAATGGGACAGTGGAAAGTCACATAAGCACAGCAAGGACTCACGTGGGCACAGCCGAAAACCTCTTAAGGGCAGAAGAGAAGCATAACTAAGGCAACAAAGCCTCGTGGAGACGGGTGAAAGCTGCTCCGGGGACGTTGTTAATCACGTTAGGACAAAAGACGGCCACAGTGGACATTAACGAGCTAGGACAGCACGGTAATTGGACTGGTTTATTTTCGTGTTTGGCTGCTTACACTTCCCGTCCATTATAGGATTATTCAGACACATTTTAAATAAACACTTTCCTACACAATATGTACATAAAAGGGTACAAATACACAATGTACAATTCAACATATACAAACAGACAAAAACAAGAAGGGTACATATTTATACGTATGTATATAGTTGCTCTCAGGACCAGCCCCCCCCCGCTCTTTTTCCCAGCACTACCTATACTTTTTATATTTTATATTTTATATTCTTGTATCTTTCGTGTCGACACCCGCAAGGGGTTGCTGTAATCTCATTGCACAGGTACTGCACTTGTGTACAATGACAATTCAGGCTTTCTATTTCAACTAAAAATGTACATTAAGCCCTTTCAGACCGTAATGAATGATGGTACAATTCATTTGAAATGCAGCTGCATGCATTTTTACAAGAATAAAGAAGTCTGAACACCTGTCATCAGCGTTTTACACTAGCTGCCAGTCGAGGATAGAGCTGATTTTAAGATTTTGCTCCTGCTTAATGAAGCTCTCTCTCACCTGGGTGTATTTAAGACATGCTCGTTAGATATGAACCAACCAGATATGAACCCTCAGGTCTGCAGGCAGCGGCCTCCTAACCCTCCCCTGGCTGCTTTCTGTGGAACTGGGAGCAGCTTTCACGCTGAACACTTTTTTTAAAACAGGCTGAAAAGCTTTTACAAAAGTCTGAGGGAACTGAGTTTGTGTTTGTGTGTGTGTGTGTGTGTGTGTGTGTGTGTGTTAATTCCTCTATAGTTTAATAAAGACAACGTTACTGCTGCATCACTTCCTGATTACCCCGACTACAGATCGGCCCGAATGGGGGTCAACAAAGTTAAAAGGAATATGCGTTGAGTTGGTAATATCTCGTAACTTTTGACACCCTGAGAACAAATAAATAAAAAAACACTTGCAACAAATGCTAAGTTCTCTGGTGTCTACAAGCCTCCGCAGTCAGCTGTTCTTCCCCGTGAATGGAGATGTGACATCAGTCATGATGACAGAGGTCTGAGAACTTTGCTCAACTCAATGCATTTTTAATGAAGACGTTTCTGTGTTGAATCTATGCACGGAGGATCAGATTAATGGAAAAGATCGGGTCAGGGAACCATAATTGCCGCTTATGTGAACGGACAAAAGACTGGAAGTGATTTGATGTACTCAATGTCATTTAAAGGGCGTCGGGGGGGAGAGAGGCTTGACTCCAAAAGGCCGTCAGCCGAACTAGACAAGCAGCTCGACTCGCGCTGAGCAAAGACAATTAGGAGGGAGGAAATGAGACGGCGATTAGACAAAGAAGAGGGGATGAGATTAGCTTTGGCTGCTGCTGTGAAGAGATAAAACAAAGAGTGGACGGATGGGTAATGTTCACGTACACGTGCATGTGTGAATACCTCAGAGTGTATGCATGTTGCTATAGGGACACATTTACATTAACCTCGGTTTGGGGAGAGAAATCAAGACCCATTTTTTTCAAAATGTGATAAGTTATGTCTTCATGAGACACCAGAGGAGAGGCGTTAGTCTCGCGTCGTCAATTTGAGGTCAAAAGTCTTCTGATTGGTCAGTTTTAACGTTTTCGTTGAATATGCAGCGACAAAACATCTGACTCAACGCCGGCTGCAGACGTGACAAAAAATTCCTCAGTAGAGGTTTTAAACAAGACCGGGTTCATTTGTTTTGATTATCAACAAACGCACACAAAAATCAAAATAAGTCCCCTTTATGTTGCGTAAAATATTACCCACTTGTGTCAGAATTCAGAAAATCTGTCAACAAAACATCGGCAAATTATTGATTCTAATGAGAGTTTTCCAGAAAAACCCAAGCTTGTTTTTAACCCTCATGTTGTCCTCTGGTCGAATTGACCCATTTTCCTATATCTATGTTCTTTTTAATTCCCCAAAATAACATGATTGATTCCACCGAACGCTCTTTGCCAAGTACACATCTCTACTGTCATTAATTTTGGGGCGTCTTATTCAATTTTATAGCATTTGTAAACAAATTGAAGTATTTTTGAAATATTATTGGGTAAAAGTTGACATATTCTAGTCTGTGATTATCATCAACATCCATTCCTTTCACAGACACTAAACACTCTGGGTAATTAGATAATGAGGGGCAGGTGACAGGAGCGCTGGGAAACAGGTGGAAAACATCAGGTAATCACAAGAGCGGGAAAACACAGGAAGTAGAACTAAAGGCAAGACGAGACAGAGACCCAGACTTCAAAATAAAACAGGAAACAGAACACGCAGACACTAAATGGGAGAAAACGACCAGAAAAACAAGACAAGACCAAAAAGGCAATACAATAAACGCAAGACAAGACAGAACCAGGCAGGGCTGTAGTACTCAAGTCCGGTCTTGGACTCGAGTCCGAACTCAAGACCGCTTTTCTATGGTCTCGGACTTGTCTCGGGCTCACTAGTATTTGGACTCTGACTTGTCTCGGCCTCGGCCGCTGGTCTTGCCCAATATGGCTTTTGGTCTGGACCGAGTCCAGGTGTCTTTATTATGTTGATAATGATATTGGAGGGAAAGTGAAACCCAAAATGATTGTCTTGATACTGTCAAGCATAAGACCTTTATTCTGTCCTGGACTCTGTCTCAAAACTTTTTGGACTTGCTCTTGTCTTGGACTCGACTAGTCCTGGTCTTGGACTTGTCTTGGACTCAACTAAGGTGGTCTTAACCACAGCCCTGGAACCAGGCTAAGAACTAAACGAAGGAAAAAAACAGACTACCACAATAAAATAAGACAAAAACACCAAACCATAACAAAGATAAAATGAATACTATATTACATTAGTCATGCTTAGCAGTAAATCAAAATTGAAGATGCTGGCCCTGATTTTATGTAGCGTCTGGTTGGAAAGTGTGTTAGTTAACCCTCATGTTGTCCTCGGGTCAAATTGCCATGTTGTCCTATATCTATGTTCTTTTTAATTCCCCAAAATAACATGATTGATTCCACCCAACGCTCTTTGCCAAGTACACATCTCTACTTTCATTCATTTTGAATGTGGTTTTTAAATAGTATTGAGTAAAAGTTGACATATTCCAGTCTGTGATTATCATCAACATCCATTCCTTTAATTTTAGTCTCAATAATTCCTAATTTCTGCTTTTCTAACTCAAACATTAGGTATAATTTCCTATAAATTAGGTTTATTGACCATAACTTCCAAAAATAACTATAAAACTAAAGTTAATAAGTTAGTGTTACATAGTGGTAAAAGTTTAAGAGTCAAAAATGTTGAAAAAGGGGACAAAAACATAAGAAAAAGTTAAAAACATCGATAAAAGTGTTGATTTTCAGCGTTACATGTTGGCTTTTTGTAATTGTGACAAACCTAAAATTAATTATTAATTAAACAAAATGAATTCTGTGGGTTTTAGTTCCTGACCTAAACCATGACATTGTTGCCGTCGCTGTGTGTCGTCAGTTGTTTTTCTGCAAAAATTGATTTATTTAACTAAAATAAAGTTAAAGGGGGGGGGGTAATGTGTGATGCAGCAGGTTTAATGACGGTGTTGGGTAATGTTCTTTAACCCTTGTGTTGTCTTCCCATCATCCTTTTGCTCTTTAAAAAAAAATAATCATGACATTATACAAAAACAATTTGTTTCTTGTTTTTTTTCAGCGCTTATTGTCTCTTTTTTTGTCATTTTTTCCAAAGTTTTGGTCACAAAAAAAAGAAAAAAAGAAGCCAAATTCAATAAAACAACCAAAATTCAATGAAAGTAGTCATTTATTTTACCTGGAGAACATTGCATGGCATCCGTGTTATTTTTAGGCAATAATGTTGAAAAAAAGCCAAGTTACTGATATTAAATATTAAAAAAAAGGGTCAAATTTGACCTGAGGACAACACAAGGGTTAAACTGTTTGGGGTAAGCTTGTAAGAATGTAGCAGTTTTCTTCTTCTACTTTTTCTTTTCGGTGGAAAGCAATGTTACGTACTCATTTAGGGATATTGTAATTTTTAAAAGCCCTCTTTTGAGATGAATACGCTTCTTAAAAACGAGTGTTATCTTAATTGAATTATGAGCAGAGCAATATGTTTTTTTTTTTGACCTAATCAAACTAAGTTAATTGACATGGTGGGTGATTGCAAGGCCCACACCATCATCAGCCTTTGTATTAAATATGGAAGTTTAACCCTCATGTTGTCTTTGTGTAAAATTTGACCCGTTTTTAAAGGTTGTTTTTTTTATATCCCAAAAAAAAAGGAAGTCAAAATGCAAAAAGTGAAAAATGTCAGAAAAAGGGTAAAAATCAATGAAACAAAAAATCAAAAATACAAAAATGTAAATGTAAATGTTGATAAGGGGAAAAAAATAAAATAAAAACACACAACACAAGGGTTAAAACAAATGTACTCAACGATAATCATAGACTAGAATATGTCAATGCTGTAAAATTTAATAAGATTTGAATAAGAAAAATATTGAAATTAGAGATTTGTACTTGTGTGGAATCAATGTTATTTTGGGTCATTAAAAAGAACAACCAGAATCAAAGAGAGACGGACTGGAGGACGTGGCTCCAGTCCAGAGACCAGAATCAAAGAGAGACGGACTGGAGGACGTGGCTCCAGTCCAGAGACCAGAATCAAAGAGAGACGGACTGGAGGACGTGGCTCACGTGGCTCCAGTCCAGAGACCCTAACACACTTTATTGCCCAAATTGAACTTTACAGGCACTTTTAGCAACACAGTACAATTAAACTTTTTTTTTTTCTTTCTAAAAATAAATGAATAAATAAAAATAAAAATAAAAAACAACAACAAAAGGGTCACCCTGTGTTGAGCTTCGTTCAAAGACCACATTGACTAAATAGATGCAGGATAAATACACCGTTACACATCAGTATGTTTAAATTATTTTAAAATCAAGGCCTAGAATGACAAGAGTCCATCTTTTCACAAACACAGGTACCTTCAGCTGTAAAATAGTGTGTGGACCTGTTTAATTATTTGTTTCCACTGGGCTACTGTAGGGGGGCAGGCCTCATCCATTTAATAGTAATCATGTTTCTTGCGGCCATTAACAAGATATGTAGCATGTAGCTTTGGTCCTTAGAGAGCAAGTCTTCCGGCATTATCTCCACTAAGACAAACAAAGGGTCCAAGGGGTCTTCTTTAATGTCTTTCCAGTATGTCTGTCTCACTGGACAGTCCCAGAATCTGTGGACATGGTCTCCCACCCTACCACAGTTTCTCCAGCAAGTGTTCAGCGGCACTCTTCATGAGATGGTGTCACCCTGGACCATCGCCAGAAATGCTCCCCGACCGAGGTCGAGCTGCGATTTGGGAACGTTTGGCTGTAAATGAGGCGTGATGTGCACAGGGATCTGGCTGCCGTGAGGGTCCTGCTTGTGAGAAAGTGAGAAAACAGAAGCCAGAGAACAGCTGACAGCCAGCTGAAGTCACCATGCACACAGAAGGTCTGCAGCCCCGCCCGGGGTGGTCAGCTGGGCAGCTGCCGAGTCAACGCTGACGTGCCATGAGCTCAAAACCAAAACTTAAAGTCAAACGCAATGGCGGCGTTCATTAAAATACAGTTAACATGGGGTGAGAAAATGAGTTGTTCAGTGCAGGTAGTTGGAGCCAAGCATAACACCCCGTCAAGTTTCTTCTCTTATGTAACCAAGTCTCTGTGGTAATTTGGAGTACCTTGAGATCTTTACTGTGCAACCAAAGGGGGCCTCAGACCAGCAAAAGCACCCCAGGCTCCTCCAGTAAGAACCACGGACACCCCGAGGGGCAAAAAAGGGAACCCTGACCCTCCTTTGTGAATTGGGTATTTCTTACCAAATAGCAGAAATTGAAAAATACTTGAAACCTTGGATTTATGTTTGTATGTATTCCACGTATTTATTACTAAGTGCAGAATATCGACTGATGCCGTATAAGAGCACAAAGAGCACCTTATGACGGAGGTTGAGGTGGATGTTTTGGTCCTTAACCCTTGTGTTGTCTTCCCGTTAACCATGAACGCGTTACCACTTAATTCACATTTAAACATACGTTATTGACCATTTCTGTGATCTCTGGAAACCACATCAAACACCTTGGGTGTAAATTAAGGATTCATTTGTGATGACCCTCTTAATCCAAAAATTAACATATTAAACCGGCAATTAAAGTCATGTAGCATATCTTTTCAAATCTACTTAATTTGGTAATTAATTGCTTCTCAAATAAAGGTATTTTTTTTTGAAGAGGTTAGGTTTTCACCTTATATAATTAATGGGAAAATGAAGCCATATCTAGCTGTTTTGTTTTCATTGTGATACCTTTATGAACCTGGAAATGAGCGTAATATGGCCGCTTTAAGGGGACTGTTTGAACCCAAACCACAACCTAACTAGTTGTTTTGGTGCCTAAACCTAACTGCCCCATAAACAGTTGTCTTAACTTAACAGAAACAACCGCTACAACGACCGGCACCTCTCGTTGCTCCTTACCCGGCTCACAGTCACCTTTTCTCGGCCAAATTTCACTGTAAAGTCCGCTAAACCTAACTGTCACGTGACCGGCCGGCGGACGCCATAATGTCTTAGGATGTTATACGAAATGTTGTGCATGACAGCGTCTTATGCGGGGGGTTATTGGGTCCTTTCTCAAAAAAGTTGTTTTTTTTAAAGAAATATTGAATTTCACATCATTTTGGACCATTATTACTATAATATCTGTGTCTAAAACTTTGGAAACACTAGACCAGAGACAAGTAAAAATTGACATATTCCAGTCTAAATAATTCCTAATTTCTGCTTTTCTAACTCAAACATTAGGTATAATTTCCTATAAATGAGGTTTATTGACCATAAATTCCTAAAACAACTGTAAAACTATAGTCAAAGGTAAAATAAGTGACAAAAAAAGCTTCAAAAGTGTTTAAAAAAAGGACGTGTGTCTGAAAACGTTGGAAACACTAGAGCAGATCTTAACTAAATAACCCTCAAAAAACTCAAAAACAAAACTTGCTAAAGAAGTCCACTGGAGACCAACTACATGACAATCATTAGATCTGAAAAAAGTAATACAATTACATACGTTTTGGTCCAAAACCATGTGAACCCGTTCACCAGAATGTGTGTTGTCTAAAGCAATGATTCATAAAGAGCTTTACAAATCCCCTAAGCATGTTGATTTTTCATTTCTTCCCCTTCCCTCCTCTCCTGTGCCAGTATCTATGGTGCTGAATAATAAAATAAGGGTGGAGAGCGGTCCACGTCTCCCAGCATTAGCTGGACTCGGCGTGACAGTGAGCAGACGCTACCCGGAGCCCGTTGAGCACGCGCTCAACGGGGGTCAGGAGTGGAGCGCCTGGGGCTGCACACTAATGAGAGTGAGTCAGAGCTGCAGGAGGACGGAGGACGGGGGACGGAGGACGGAGGACGGAGGCACTCTGCAGCCATTAGCACGGCTGCGGAGATCGGGACGAGTCTCCGGATCCACGCCGTAACGAGCATTCTTAGAAATTAGTTCAATTCTTCGTGACATGAGCTGTGTCAGATGAGCCAGAATACAGAAATATGCAGCTGCAGCAAAACATCCGTCATAATAAAACTGGTTTCAAAAGTCAATAGCTAACTTTACATATGCAAATTACACATTACATTCGTATAATGTAACCAGAGTAATAGGCAAGGCAAGGCAAGGCAAGGCAGCTTTATCTGTATAGCACATTTCAGCAACAGGGCAATTCAAAGTGCTTTACACAAAATCATTAAAACAGATAAAACACAAGTACAAACAGTTAAAAGTCATACGCATTAAAAATCAATAAGACACATGAATAGACAGTTGAAAACAAAATAGAAACATTAGGACACATAAAACACCAGAATAAAAGTTACAGTGCAGGATAAGAAAGAAATGAGCATTAATTTAAAGAAAGGCAGCATCAAAAAGGAAGGTCTTCAGCCTTGATTTAAAAGAACTGAGAGTAGCAGCGTTGTGTTATTGCTACTGAGAGTAGCAATAACACATGTTCACTGCTGCAGCTGCAGAGCACATCTGTTTATTCCAGCTGTGACATTCCCATTAATATTGAATGTTGGAGTTCAGTCCGTCCTGTTCCCTGATTTAGTAACCGTGGTGCTCTGACCCTCCGAGGTCCCTTTAAGATGTCCGCTGCAGTGAGTGGTTACTGTAGAAATCTGATGGATATTACACTAAGTTTTGCATTTTACTGCCTTGGAAATGAACTCTTTGAGTGATCTGGGCTCAGTAAAGATTACATCACACGTCACAACGTGTCCCATATCATTATTCATTTTAACATCCAAATCGTTGATCTTGCATGCAGTTTTTAACGGGCCATGTTTCCGTTTGTTGTTAAGCGTCACCGTGGCCTTAACGTTCACTATGTGTTGAAAACGGCAAAGGTTACTTTAAATAGAAAGGAAAATTAAGAACAGCTAATTACTTTACAAAAAATGTACCCC